>NW_020884938.1:3202358-3294079 GCF_003945725.1 Corapipo altera | reverse complement strand
GAGGACAGGAACATCTTCCTATTTTGCAGGTCTCTACTGATAACAGTTTCTGGGAAATGGCATGGAAGGCTATAGAATACAGAGTTTTGTGCTACACCCATCCAGTGATGAATCAGTCCCAGCTGTTCTAACTAGGACAGTGTAGACTTGGAAAATTCTTAGTTTTAAAAATCTTACTTGTACAATTACAGGGTAACTTAATCATAGAAAATAAACAAATCCTATTGCAGTGGGTCTGGGAAGTGTGTTTGACTTTAGTTATAAACCAAAGAAACAGGTTGCCACCATTTGTCACGTTTCAGATGACCTGTTGCCTCAGCCTTGATAAAGAAACATGTGCTTTCATCTCCACTGGTTATAAAATGCGTTAAATGCTCTTAAAGCTGTTTGATCGTGTGCTTGCATTTCCTGTGGGCAGGGAGCATCCCTGTGGGATACACTGGAAGTCAGCTGATGGGTAGTCAGTTCTCCAAGTGACTTAAACTGGTATTAGTGTTTCCAGCCTGGCTATTTACCATATAAAAGTAGCACTTCCAGCTCTGAATTAGGATTTTTCCTATATGGCTTTCCATTTCCACAGCTGAGCAACAGAAGGGCAGATGTCAAGCAACTGGGAGGGTGAGCCTTGAGCCTGTCTTTGCTCTCTGCCCCACTTCTTGTCTTCATGGGGCATTGGAAGTGTAGCTGAAATGTGAAATAATTGGTGTCAATATGGATTGACAGAAGAAAAGTCTTTTTTAAAACTTCTTTTTTTTTTTTTCCCATGTAGTTTATTCTCAATGTCAGACTGGACTATAGAATATCCTACATGCTGTCTATCTATAAGAGAGAGTTTGGGGAAAACAATGAAAATGTTGATTGCTCCACAACATCCCCACCTGACACACCCGGGACTGCCTCAGGTAAATGTTGCTGTTGTGTTACAGTATAAAGTAATTCCGTGTAGAATTAGACTGCAAAAAATGAGTTCAATGACACCAGGAAGATGCATGCTGCTTGAAGTGGAAAAGCTTGTGGAAAAAGGAAATTTTAAGGAATTCCTTGAAAATAAGATTTTTGCTGGCCTCTTCTCTTCTAACAAAAATGTGATTCCTTTTCCCATTGTGACATTTTGTTCTCTTATTTGTGCTCTTCCCAAAACACTGCAGAGTGACAAATGGAGTGGAGGGTAGATCAGGAAGAATGGTTGGGGTTAGATGAGGACAGATTTAAGTGGAGGTGAATGTGGTACAGGA
Source organism: Corapipo altera (assembly GCF_003945725.1). Taxonomy (NCBI): domain Eukaryota; kingdom Metazoa; phylum Chordata; class Aves; order Passeriformes; family Pipridae; genus Corapipo; species Corapipo altera. The sequence goes on along the minus strand of NW_020884938.1, from coordinate 3,292,844 downwards.
ATGTAAGTGACTTTTCAGGGAGCCTTCTCATGCTCATGGAAGTGCTGAAAAGGTCTGTGTGAACACCTGGAAGTAGGGGAGAATTGTTCTAATTGGAGGTGGGCACATATATAATACTGGGTAGTAAGTTATATTAAAGGTATTCTAAAGGAAAATGTCAGTGTGGTAAATGATTTGGCTTATGATAAATATTCTAAAATTCATGTATGTACTTTAGAGGGGTTGGCTTATCTAACAAAAAAGGTATAAGTTTTAATAATCTCTGTCATTTGTGGCTCACTGCTGGCAGTTAGTACAGCTCTTAGCACCGTATGGCTGTGTTTCATCTCTACAATTTGGCCCTTCCTCAGTAACAGTAAAACAAAATTTAACTCTGCCCCATGTCCTATTTCTTCCCTGCTACTCCTGCAGACAGCGAATTTTGCCTAGTTGAGGAATGACTAGTTAGACCTTTACTTCATACCATCTGCTTTAAAGAGGAACAGAGTTCCATTTGGAACAGATTAAACAGTGATCACTGGCTTTTTTTTTTTTAATATTTATTTTGATTTTTTTCTCCCCAGCAATCGTTCCTGACATAGATGAAATTGCAGCTCAAGCTGAAACCATGTTTGCTGGCAGGTATATTCTCTGAAGCTCTACCTCTGTGTGTATATATCTGTTTGTTCGTGTTGGTATTTTTCATGGACAGCCTCTCTTTATTCTGTGCCTGTTTTCACACCCCTTTCTCTCCCTTTGGCTGTTTGTTATTGTATAACCTATACATAGACAGAAAAGACCTGGATTTCAAACAAGGAAACAGCTCAGTTGGTCTGGATGGCTGTGGGATTGGAAGTGACCATCCTCGTAGTTGTAAGAGAGTTGGTAGAAAGTTTTTTGCCATGTTCCCAAAGGCAGCTGGGAAATGGTGTACAGGAGTATGGGCTAAAACACAGTAATTATTTATTTATCTTATAATGCCTCACCCAGGCGCTCCTAAAGAAAGCCTTTTTTTTCCTAGTATACCTTGTGGCTGTAGGCCCAAATTTCTTGGATCAGTAAGTTACTGCTGACTCTCAGTTTTTCTCCTAGACGTGTAGTAATTGCACTTTTTGTTTGAACCTATTTAAAAAATTATGTCAACAATAATCTCTTTCCAATGACTCCTCAAATTAGGAGGGGACTGCTTCCATGATCTTCTGGACCACCAGAGGCCTGTACATCACAAGTTATGCTTGCAGAGTTTGGGAAGAGATTTCAGCTACACTGTGAACAGGGAAAAAAAAAACCATGGAAAACACTCACACTGGAGAGTTATTACCATTATCACTATATTGGTTTAATTTTATGAGTATAATTATACAAGTAAAAATTAATTCCATTTAGACAAGGCCACAGACTTTACAGTTTTTCTTGGAGCTAGGGAGAAGGATCTGCAATGTGGGCACTGTGATCTTTCCTCTCTCAGTCTCTTATGCCTTCTCAATCTTTACCAGCAGAAGCAATGCCTTCAAGTCCTCTCCCTGAACTCCCATAATGTAAAACAACACACAGCCTTTGGCATCTGCATCTTTAAAATGAACAGAGAGCCCGAATGGTTTCTTGGAAACATTACTTCTGCTTTGATATGTTAAGTGTTAATCTGCTTTCTGCCGTTTCACTTTATGAATATGATTCCAGAAATATGATGCTTTTCGCAATTCTTGCTATTTTTGATCTTATTTTTTCTTAAATGAAATTTTAATAGCAGCTGAAAAAGGAAGGAGTGAAAAGAAAAGGGTCGAATTAATCTCTTGTGAAATGCAGTTTACTTCATTTAATTTGGATTGGGGATGAGCTTGGCACAACTTACATAAATTAATGTTTTTGCAATATGGATTTTAATCACAATATTTGACACATTTCACATATACTTCTTTGCATTCCATAGTGTCCATTCTGCTACAAGATTGCTGCAACAGCACATAACTGCAGGATTCAAGTCCTTATAAAATATATTAAAGTGATATTTATAATTTCCTTCCTGCAGCCGATTTCATTTGATTTTAAGAGCTCTGTCAAATGCAAGTTGCATATACAGGGATATATATGTATAAGGCTTTAATTTTTTCTGATTTATTTTACTTTACTGGGTGCTTTCCCCCCTCATTTTTCTTGCAGAAAAGAGAAGAATGCAGTTCAGCTGGACGATGAAGGGGGCAGAACTTTCTTACGGGTCCTCATTCACCTCATCATGCACGACTACCCTCCACTGCTCTCAGGTGCTCTGCACCTCCTATTTAAGCACTTCAGCCAGAGAGCAGAAGTTCTGCAAGCATTTAAACAGGTATGGATGGGCACAGTGTTATTCCAGGAAACTGGAATGCAGGGAGACTTTCCAAAGCTTTGCCGCCTAAACTGCTGGTTGTTCTAAGATGGTGTAGTTTCCTTAGAGGTCCAGTATCATCAGACTTCTTTGGCTATATATGTACTGGTGTATATTAGAGTTGTGGACCCAGAAATAGTTCTTTCTGTGCACCCAGAAATGGTTATTTCTGGCATTGCATCCACTAGGGAAAATGTGGGTCCATGGTGAGCATCTCACAGGATGTAGCGATCCCTCCGGGACAGAGTTAGTGCCTCGTGTGCGGCAAGCAGGGCACAGGTGTTGGCAGTAAGACTTTCCCGTCCTCAGGGCTGCTTAGGCTGGGGATAAAGCTCTTTTGTTATCCATGTGGTGTTTCTAGCTCTAATTCAGGTGTGTTTGCACCGTGCTCTGCCATCTGATAGAGGTATGCCCAAATAACAGGAAGGCAGTAATAGAGCCGAGCCTGTTTCCAGCTTTTATTCTTCCCCTTTGATAACGGTGCATGTGCAGGCTCCATGTGTCAGGGGATTAGGATGGGGAGATCTGATGTCATGGGGCTGGGTGACAGAGACATCTCTGTTATGTAACCCTTCAGAACATATGTTGATAAGACCATCTGATGCTTATTTCAGGAGCTTGATAGCCTGTTGTCTCATCGTTATGTAAGATGTTCCTCTTGTTTAAAAGTAGATGAATGATACAGACCTGAAAAGCTTTTGTTTAATGTTTTTCTTGTGCATCATAATGGCCTCCTACCGGATATTTAAAGTTAGGCCTTGCTAGTTAGTGGCATAAATAGCTCTTATTCCCAGGTAAGCAAGGACTGAGTTGCTTAACATGTTTTTGTAAAGGAAAAGGCTAATTGAGAAATAAACAAAAAAACCCTACAGTGAACATGGAATATGAATGTCTGCAGATGAGCAGCATTCATAAATTGTGTAAAATAATAAGGTTTTGCCAAGCCAAGAAAGATGATGATGAAAACTTTGTTACACAATAGTGAATATCTGCCTGCATGTAATGCTGTGGTTTTTTTTTTTAAAAAATATACCTATCAGTGTTCTTGTTTACCATGTGACCTTAATCTTTTACATAAGTACAGTTTCTTAATAGTGGTTATTGATTTACTGTAAAGATTCTTGTTAGTTTTTTTGAATATTATCTTCATTAATAATCTTGGTGCAACAGAGAGTGTTCCAAAGAAAGAAAATGTGTAGGTCATGCTAAATCAAGAGCTGCAAATAACTGACAAAACTCAGATAACTTGAGCAGTACAAAAATAAAAGGTAAAAATGAGATTAATCTTAGAGGCAACTATTCAGATAGTGAGAAATTACATGAACCTGGAAGTCAGTTTGTCAGCTGTATTGAAATAAGTCTTTCTACTCTGGCCTAACGGTTATTTTTCAGTATTTGATCATGGTGATGTAGGTGATCATTTAAGTTGCTGGCCATTCTAAATTTTCTTTGGATGCCCTGATTCCTCGTCCAGTCATCCGTTTTTGGTCTTTTTGTTCTGAAGTCCTGTGCTGCAGGATTAGCTGTTTCTAATGGTAGATGCATGTAACTATTGTTTTAATGCTGTGAGGATCATAATCAGTGCATCAGAGCTTGCTCTGAGCTTGTAAACTACTTATGCTGAAAATGTTTTGCAGTGTATTAAAGAAGGTGAGAGAATGTTGTGAATGTTATAACTATCCTGTTTTGGGCAACTCCAGTCTCTGGCTCTGCTGAAGGTTTTGGGTGAATGGGGGCCAAAGGCCCGTGTGTGCCATGTTTCTATTTCATAGAGGAGGTTGCATAAAGCACCTGAAAAGAGAGGCTTAGAAAGGGAACTGTTGAGCAAATTACCCAGGCATAAGTGCTGGTGCTGCTGCTGTAATAGCTTTCTAATTTTCTCTATTTCCAGGTTCAGTTGCTGGTGTCCAATCAAGATGTGGATAACTACAAGCAAATCAAGGCTGATCTTGATCAGCTCCGCCTGACTGTGGAAAAATCAGAATTGTGGGTTGAGAAGAGCAGCAATTATGAGAGTGGAGAGGTGGGCGACAATCAGACCAAAGGGGGAGAGGAGCCACTGGAGGTGAGTTTAAAGCTTTTGCTGTCAGAGTTGTTTCAATATTGATGGGTAGTTGCATGAACAGCTGCAAAACTGTGGTCTGGTTAACCAAAGTAGCAAAGTGAGAATGTGCAGGATTCTGGCTGAGCTTTAGGAATAGGCAGAAAAGGAAATAAAACCTCTTTTATCAGTGTGTTCAATATTCTTTCCTGCTGATTTCAGTAACTGTGTTCTTATGTCCCAGAGCTGCCTTCCTTTCTGCATAAGGGAGCAAACTATAATGTGTGGCAACACTCCGTAGCCAGGGAAGCAATTTTGGAATCACATGTTGGCAGACGGGTTGGTTTGCTGGAAGAAAGAAGGAGGAGAGTGTCCTGCACCTAAGGGAGATGAGAACAGTCATGTTTTCAAACATCACAAGTAATTCCACTCTTCACCAGACATAAGACTTGACCTAAGAATGTTGAGATTTTGTGGGTGAAGTAATGTTTTGGTTTCTTTGGCCCTTGTTATACCACACTGTCAGGATATACTGTGATTTGAGAAGCTGCAGAACTTGATCTGGCACCATGAAGACCTGGTTTTTTTCTTAAAATTTCTTTAGATTTTTTTTAATTTTGTTTTTCAGTGAAAACTGAGGTCATAATGTAATCACTTACTCATGTAAGAGTAATACTTAACTCCAGTGTGAATCTTTAAGAAAACACAGAGTGTTACAGGACTTGCTGTAATTGAGGTTTGTGGTATAACAGTAGATAAAGCATGCTTTCCCACCAATATTTATTCCCACTTTTCCATTTTCATCAGAGGAAGTGGGGAGAGATGAACAACTGCGATTTCTGACAGAGCACTTTCCTTTTTCTCTTCCATGGTAGAATCTTCTCTGGTGTCAAGAAAAATGGATAAGGAAGATGCTAGGGGAAGCTTAGTAGGAAGCCAAGTGGAGATTATGCAGCATTGTGGAGGCCACACATTCAGGAAAAGGTGGAGCCACTAAGAAGAGACAAGATGTTTGTAGATATCTGGGCTTTATGAGCTTAAGTATGTAGGATTTCCTACTTTCTTTCCTTGAGCATAGCTCTAGCAGGAAAAGAAATCTTCCTTATGTATTTAATGAATGGGAAAGGTAATGGGGAAACAGGATGCAGAATTGCAGCAGGATTACAAGGTTATTTAGCTATAATGCATTCTAAAAGTGTAATAAGATCCTCTTTATTCCTATGGATAGTCTTGATAGCAGAGAAACTCCAGGAAGAGGGATTGTTTCAAGCAATGTGCTTGAAACAGAGGCATCTCTCAATGGGATATTTTCAGTGTTTTTTCCCCAGGAGGCATCCTGGGGATTAGCAGTGCTCCAGTAGATGCACAATAATATCTCTGGCAGATCAGAGAGATTATTGTATCAGAACAGTAATACGTAATCTGCTGGTTAAATCATCTGGTGGTAATTCCCTGAGAGCTGTGCCAGATTACAATAGCTCAGGATCTTGTCCCTTATTTTTTTTCCCCTGTTAAACTATTCTTTAATAGTCAGCAAATGTTTTTAGCTTGCAAAAAAAAAAAAAAGATAGTCATTATTCTTTTTGAGATCTTAAGCCAGATGTTAGAGGTGACGTGCTACTCATAATCTACAACGTGTGAAGCAGGTGGCTTGGCTTCAAGCAGATAAAAATCTCATGAGATCCATGCTTTCTTGGACTGGATGCTGGGTATTCAGCACTGAGCTGGATGAACCCCATGGTCTTTAGGGAATGTGCTTCATTTCCCTGTGCTTAATTTTTCCCAAGCAACATTAAATTGCACACAAGGGCTTAAATGACATTACATTAATGTTAAGCTTAAGTTTCTGTCCTCACCAAAGCACATTGATAGACGTACATGACAGTTTTAAAATATAAATATTTTTTTGCCCTTGGGCTTCTGAGTCTTTCTGGGTAACTGTTTCCACCTTTCTATCATAACCTGTAGTACTATTGTTTGTTTTTTTTTGAAAGTCATATGACTCCCGAAATGGGATTTGTTGCAAAAAGGCCTTGTTCTTCCTTGTTCTTCCAAAAGTATCCAGAGTTGCCCACAGGAAAAATGGCAAATCTTGCATCCATGCCGGACTGTCTTGATAGAAACTGGAGAGCAGAGTTCTAGGAAAGAGTGCTTGGAGTTAGGTCAGGCATAAATTGGACACTGTATTAGATTAGGAGAAATGCTGAAATTGGTCTCATGTAACTGAGCCTTGTTTGAGAAGGGCAAAGCAGATAAAGCATGTTCACTTGGTTCTCTCTAAGGGTGGGATAAGGGTGTTCCGAGTCTGTATGGACACCATGGACTATGGAAAGTGTGATCTTTATTGTCCTGTCCCTGGAGGATGAATTGGTGGTGTGGCACCAGAAACATAGCTCTGAGGAGGAGAAATAGGCTCAGTGAAAGTGCTTTTGGGTGAAGCTGGAATGCAGTGCAGTGGCATTTGTGGGGCTTCTCATCTTCACCCTTCACTGAGGAAGTTCAAGTAAATACAGTAAATAAGTAAATACAGCCTGTGGAGGGCAAAGCTCTGCCCTGGGGGCACTGACAAGTGCCTTGCACTGCTGCCCTGCTGAGGTGAGGGAGACTATTTCAGTGGCAGGGAACTACTTGAGCTGAAAGCTGCAATCTGGGCTTCCACTGGGGACTAGAAAGAAAGGATCCTAAGGCTGACACAGAGTGATATCCCAGGAATTCTATGAATAGAGGAAGCAGTCTTTTTCAGAAAATACCATTTCCTAAAGGTAGAGTACTCAGGTGAGAACATTTCTCAGTGAGATCCCTATGCCTCCCTGTCCCCTGTGGAAAAGTGTGACAGAGGATGTCTACCATGGGGCATAACGAGTGCCTTTGGTATCCCAGTGGTGTGATTCTCTTGATAACTACATCCCTGGCATACTCTTACAGGTTCAATAAACAGATTTTTATTTTGTTAAGAGAAAGGATGGATTCAGCAGTTTGATGCTGATCACCACTTCCAGATAAGACATATAGTTCACATGGATTATAAAACTGCTTTGATTGAGGAAGAATGCTGATAAAACTAACAGGTAAATTAATCTTGGTTAACTTGCAGTCCCAGAATGGAGGAGGGTGGTTAGTTATAGCAAAAAGCCTGAAATATCCTGCATAGTATTGATTCAAAGAGCTAGAGAGATGGCAGCCTGCATACTAACAAACCTAAACAAATAAAATCCACTCTTGCAGCATAGGTCAACATGACCATGCTAAACAGTGGTGCTGACACTGTTATAAACAGCCCTCATGGCCAAGTGGTGCAGCTGTTCTTACCTCACTGCAAATTTGGGCCAGATGGGATTTATAGAACTCCCCGACTTCACCATCAGCTAAGAAAGTTCAGAGAGAGGTTTCAAGACATACAAACATTCAGCTTGGCGTGCACGTGTGTGTTTTAGAAGACTTCTCTTCTCTAAAACAGTAGGAAGTTTGAGGACACAATGAAACTCAGAAGTGCACCTGTTTCTTCTTTTTTTAAATGCCATTCCACTGGTTTACATCCTTCTGGTTATACTTTCAAGCAGTCTCAAGATTTCCTGCAGTTTTTCTTCATGCTTAATAATTTCAGCATGCAAAGGCTAGTCTTTCAGATTTTTGTGTTTGCAATTAAGAAAGGCTTACCATAGCTGACAGCAGGAAAAAAAACCCCAACACTGCCAGTATTCTTATTTGTGTAGATGTTGTTCCGTGTTTTGATTTGAGACATGAGTGGAAAGGTGTGTGGGTGTTGGCAGATACTTACTGACTTGATTTCTCTTATTTATCATACCCAGCTGGGGCTTTCTAAGAGCCAAGGCCCAGAGCATACAGCATCATGACTTGATGTTGCAGCTTAACATATGGTTCCTATTTGTTTTTAAATCCTTTCCTGCATCATCCAGAGACTAAGGACAGAAGCATCCTCTTCGCGGGAGGAACATCTCTAATTTCCACATGCTACTTGTTCCTGTACTGTTGAGAACTCCTCTCTACTTATCTCAACTGCAGAGGTCGTCTTAAGCTCTTTCTCCAGACTTTTTAATGCTCACATACACAGATTTTGTAATCTTTCCAGATGTATTACAGATTTTTGGAACATGTGGTCAGTGCTAGAATACACTTATGGTCCATATTCTCACATTATTTTAATTCCTTGGGATGTCTAGTCTGATTTAGGGACATATTCTAGTTTAGGATGATCAGAAGCATGAAATCATAAGAGTAATTGCCTCAAATTGCATTGGAAATTTGAAACAAAGGGAGGACTTGAATGTGAATCTTTTCATCCCCTGGACCAGTGGATAAAGAATAAACAAATATTTTTCTTTATTATCTGTGTTATATCAATTCCTTTTGAGCTGCTGTAATAGTTCTTCACTGACTGTTACTAAACACAATTATTTCATGTTGAGGAAACTGCAATAAATCTCCTCTTGTCGTGTGCTCTTTATTACAGGAGTCAAACATTTTGAGCCCAATCCAGGATGGGACCAAAAAACCCCAGATAGACAGCATTAAAAGCAATAACTACAATATTGTTAAAGAGGTTGGTACACCTGCCAAGAAACTTGCTTGACATACTTGTTTGATAAGTAATTTAGTAATTGTTTTGAAAGAAAGTATTTTTGTTTGGGTTTGTGTGACATGGCTGGTGCTTTACTTGCTCTCATGCTTATTTATTTGTTTGTTTGTTTGTAGATTTTGATTCGACTCAGCAAACTGTGTGTTCAGAATAAAAAAGGTCGGAACCAACAGCAGCGATTGCTGAAAAATATGGGCGCCCACTTGGTGGTCTTGGACCTTCTGCAGATCCCCTATGAAAAGGTTATTCTCATAACTTTAGTGGTAAAGAACATGAGCTCAATAAAAGAAAAACCTCAAGAGGCTCGATAATTAATGTGAATATCTTTTAAAATTGAATTTGGTCAAATGTGGTAGAAACACGAAATTATGATTTCCTACCTTAAGAATAATGGGTTTGGGCTCAGTTTAAGTATGGCTGCCTGCACAGAACAGGTATTATTGAAAACTTAATATTTACTGCCTCGGGTGCCTGGGTGTCACGGTGCTGTCATTCCTATAATATGCAAACCTTGGATCTGTAGTCACTGCACAGTGAGAAGTAGTGGTTTAACACAGCTCCTGCCAGGGAATCTAAATCCCACTCTTAGGTACTGATGTGAATGCTGTTGTAGATACATTAGATGGACCAAGGGTCAAATCTGAAATAACTTCTTTGTTTCTGTGGTGGACATCTCTAACCTAGTTCCACTTAACATTTTTTTTAACCAAGATAATGTGATTTTGTACTGATTTAGTGGCATGGAGCATACAAATGAATGATCTACTTAGCCTTTTAAAGAGCAGATCTTTTCTAGATCTTACAGGAAGCACTGAGAGAAGATAAAACCTTTACTGGCCTACATTTTCCTGAGTTACCCACTGATGTTATGATACAGACACTGGGTTCAGGTGTCATCAGCAAAATAGTGCTTGTCCATAGAGGTGGTTCATCAAATCATAATTAGAATACTACATGAGAGGAATATAAAATGGGGATATAAAATAGGCATATATTTGTGTGGGAGTACCGTGTATGAGCATATGTATCTGTGTAGGTGTGCACACACATGCACACATACATCTGCTTCTATATGTAGCTATATAAAAGCCAAACCTTTGCCAAAGCTTAAAACTAATGTGGGCTAGAGAGCTTTTTTTTTTTTAAATTAAGCCACTTTGCACTTTTTTTTTTAAACTAGGAAATTATAACCAGGCATTAGGAAATCTTACTTGGAGTTTTGTGCTCCTACCTGTGACTTCCTACGGTCAAGGTGATTCAGAGTAAGGTACAGCCTCTGGAGGGAACTAGATCAGTTGCTTTTGCCAGAGGGAGAATTCCTGCCCCATAGAGGCTCAGGAGAATTGGCTTGTTCCTGGCTGAATTGACCTTGTGTGGTTTTAATAAGTATCTTTAGGTGTGCTCATCTGATTTTGTTTGTCTTTTCTTCCTGCAGAGCGATGAAAAAATGAATGAAGTTATGAATCTAGCCCACACTTTTCTTCAGAATTTCTGTCGAGGAAATCCTCAGAATCAAGTTCTCCTCCACAAAAATCTCAACTTGTTCTTAACTCCAGGGGTAAGTATTTAATTTTAAGCAGAATATTATAACTGGAAGTAAATTTGGTCTTGGTGAAAAATTCCACTGCTAAATAAATAATTTAATTAAGTTACATTCTCTCTCTTCTCTTTCCTTTCCCTGTTCTCTCTCTTCTCCCCCTTATTGTTGCTTTTCATGTCATTGTTTTGAATGTTCACATTTTACAAGTGGAAAACAACATTACTTGTGGGCTTTACTGGAAGTATCTATGAACATGTGTCACATCATCACATGGTGTTTAGCTTGAGTCTGATGCTGTGACTACGCTGTCGTGAAGCTCGTGTGAGAGCAGAATCAGACCCATTCATTTTTGCTGATGGTGCCCCCATTTGAATCAACTAATCTAAAATTCAATCTTTTATTAAATCACTGTCTTTACAATACACCTTTCTGTCACAATCCCTTTGTGTATATATGTATGTGTGTTTGCAGATACATTCATGTCGGATGACTCTTGCTCTGTGGCACATCTACTGAGCAAAGCATGCTGTTATTAGATAGAGTTGTGACTATAAAAATTGTAGATCCTGGCCTGTGTACATTAGGAAGCATTTGTTCTGTTATTTTTTATTTATGCTCTTTTGTGGAATTAGTGAATGGCACTGAGCTGACCCCAGTGGGGACCAGTGCCCAGATTCCATCCTGTCTGACACAGACACTTCACTCAGGTGCCAAGTAGGGAGCTTGCTTGCACTTGCATCTCTGTTCTTTTGAAGTTGATTTCCTGATCATCCTGGTCATCATCACAGTTGTGGTGCTTTTGTCCACATTATGGAGCAAACTTGGTGTGGATTCCTTTCAGATGACACTAAAGAGACGGATTCTCTAGGAGCACACCTGACTCTCATGAGCCTTTAGTCCAAGGGATCAAACCAGGGCAAGTTTGAAGGAAAAGCCCCAAGAATGCACAAAATCTCCTCTTGCTACTGATCTGTTCCTCTTGTTCTGTGCTGCTTACTGACACGCAGCCTTAGGCTCCCTCTCTGTTTCCTGTGGAAAGAGATGTTCTCTCAGGAAGTGATCAGGCTGCACATGCAATGATTGGCCTGCTGGAAATGCCTCTGTCAGTCACAGAGGGAGTCACAGCCACTAATCCTCTCATGTGGTTGGCTCAATGCCAAGTATGATTGTGAGTGAGATGAGGGTGGTTTCAGGTTCCTGTATACCAAACTCACAGAATCACAGAATGTGCCCAGTTGGAAGGGACCCACAAGGATCATTGAGTCCAACTCCTGGCCCTGCACAGGACCACTTCCAAGAGTCATACTGTGTCCCTGAGAGGATCATCCAAACACTCCTTGAGCTCTGTCAGCCTTGGTGCTGTGCCCAGTGCCCTGGGGAGCCTGTTCAGTGTCCAACCACCCTCTGGGGAAGAACCTTTTTCTACTGTCCAACCTAAACCTTCCCCGACACAACCTCAGGCCATTCCCTCGGGTCCTGTCACTGATGACCACAGAGAATAGGGTGCTCTAGCAGTGTATTTATGTGTGTGTCTTCACCTTCCACATGGACACAGGTTTTGCTTATGTCCACTTAAGGATCATTTTATACTCATAGGGAAGTGTGGAGATATCTAGGCCCCAGATCATTGCTTAGTGACTGGGCTGGTGCACGTTGGATTTTTCCAGTTTCCCTTGACCAATGTGCCTTTCTCTTCCAATCCCAAAGCAAATCCGCTCTTCTTACAATGCTGTTTTGATTTTAACCTGTTCCAGCTGCTGGAAGCTGAAACTATGAGACACATCTTCATGAACAACTACCTCCTGTGTAACGAGATCAGTGAGAGGGTGGTGCAGCACTTTGTGCACTGCATCGAGACCCACGGGCGGCACGTGGAGTACCTGCGATTCCTGCAAACCATCGTGAAAGCAGATGGCAAATATGTGAAAAAATGCCAGGACATGGTAATGACAGAGGTAAGAGAAGAGTTCTCATGTTAATCACTCATGTTTTTTGAGGTTGGTTTTTTTTGCTCTTGGTACCTCACTTTAGAATTTTAAACAGTATCACAAATAATGAATATTTTAGCAGACGTTTTTGGGAGTTTGATCTAATTTTGTAAGGCCATCTGTATAACTACTAGAAAGAAAACATGAGTGTTAGCATGGTGATACAGAGCTGTCTATTTGTAGATGATGTAGCATGGAAATCTCAAAGTTACATAAACCTTCATTTTCCTGTACTGTAATTTAGGGTCTCTTTTACCCACCTTGTGGCAGGCTTGTACCTGTATGGATTTGTCTAAATAGTGTTGTTGTAGACCATTTTTTTTCAACATGTAACAATTTTAGATACTAGTTTCTGCCTTTTTTTTTTTGTTTTCTCCCAGAGCATTTACGTGAGAGTCAGTAGAATTACTCTAGCTTTAACTAGCTAGATTCTGTCTGACCTGGTAAATTCTGCTGAGTGGTTTGTGGACAAATCTTTATGCCATTAAAGTTCCTAGGAAAATACCTAATTGACTTCTCTGCAATTAGGATTTGATATATAGTGAGCATGATATATGAAGTCTTCAACTTGCAGACACTTGTGCATTTAACTGTAATTATGTTAGCAGTTCAATGAGATTAATCAGTGGTTAGAGTTGAATATGGTAAAAAGTCCTGGTAGGATCAGACTCCAAGCAACATTTTTCTTTGCTTTACAAAGTGCTTTTCTTTTTTTTGTTTAGTGTTTGTTGGTTTGGGTTTTTTTTTTGGTTTTTTTTTTGAGAGTCATCTTTGCAAAGAAATCACAGATAAGCTCTAGTTGTGGTATGAACAAAACTAAGCCCTGCTGAAATTCTATTCCACAGCAACAAGAGGGAAAAGTTATAATTAAGAAAATAAAGCGTCAGCCTACATGGATAACCTTTAATGGAATCCACCTCAACCTTTTCAATTTGACTGAAGTGTTTTAACATGCAATATCAATTACAAGCCTTTGATTTACATAATTGAAACAGTTCTTGTGCATTTGTGGTTTTAGATTTCTCCCCTTCCACCAAAGCTTCTTGTAGGTTTTTACTTCCTCATCCAACAACATTTTTGGATTTTTCTCAATTTAAATATATTTTGTTGTTGTCCTACAACAGGACAAAGATAAATTTTCAATTTTCATATTACATTTTCAATCTGGCTGCATGATAAAAGTAGAAATGAACTTGGATATGTCATTCACACCATAAGTCCTGCAGGAATTTGCCTGGGGGGAGGGAGGAAATTTTGATGAAAGAGGGTAAGATCTGTTTTTAAAAAAAGTAGGAAATTACAGGTAAGCAATTATGATTTGTCAGAGAAGGATGCTAATAGTGAAATTTGAATGGTGCATGACTGGCAATCCAATATAAAGGGAACAGTGTAGCCAAATGGTTGGAACTTGACACAGAGTCAGGACAGTTCCTCAGTAGAAAACTGAGATTTTGTGACCTTAAACAAGTGGTGTAACTTTTTTTGTGCCTCCAGATGGGGCACATAAACAATTTACCACAAGACAAGACAGAATATGGCTGTGCAGCATGCCTCAACCACTCCTGTGTTTTCTTTCACCCACAGGAAGTATATTAAGGCTTATCCCTGTTTACTGGGTGTGAGGGATGAACTGACCATATTTACATGTTTTAGGAAATGCACTGTCATAAAATACATTGAACATTCTCAATTTGACTTATTCACTTGTTCTCCTATCCTTGCTCTCCATGTCTGTGGAGTGCTAGTAATGATGTTTACCGACCTGTAAGGTTCTTTAGAGCACTTTTTCTCATTACAAGTCTACTTTGAGGTTCCTGGAAGAACCATGCCTATCAGTGCAAACACTATTACAGAAGGGAGAGCAGAGTTTACTGTTGAACCAGATCAATGTTGCAGCGGGGTTTTCTATTACCTGTAGTGTTCTGAAGTGATATATCACAAAACATCAACACCTGCTCCAATGACCAGCCTTCATTATACTTTCATGGAGTTCTTAACTCATTGAAAATATATTTTAGTAGAAGAAAATGCTGCTGGTTTGGGGATTTTTTTTTCCTATCACTGATATATATTTATCATTGATAAATGTCAAGCAATACTGGTACAGAGTAGGTCTGGATTTGACATAGCAGTGTAACTGTAGAGGAACCAGGAAAGAGTTTTTGTCGTCTTCCATGTGCAAAATGTACCCAAGCGGAAAAAACTATGGGAATGTCGTGAACAACTTAATAGAAAGTGACAGAGATTGTACCTTCCCAGAGGGTCAAATGTGGATTTTTTTATTATTATTTTGTCCTAAGAGCATAATGTCAAACATCAGTATTAAAAAGTTAGTTCAATTTTCCAACATTCCGAATACTCATATTTTCCCCCCCTTTTTTTTTTACCATTGAGTGCAATGAAATTAATGGGTCCCTGATCTGTCTCCTTCCCCCTTCCCAAGCTCTTGTCTCTTTAAAAGCTTTTCCTGTACTGTGGATTGTCCAGAAAATGTCTGAGAAAGTCATGACTAAAAATTTTTTAGAAACCTGGAGATAAATGAGAAATAGGAATTGTAGGAAAGACTGAATTCACAATTCATTCCAGCAAAATGTCAAAATAAAAATAAGGAAGAACCGGGGAAAACACAGACAGAAAAGTTGTGAATTCAAAATTTGAAATGTTGAAACCTGGAAAATGTAATGAAATGTTTCTTGACTTTTCATTCTGGGAGACTAATTTTCATTCCTGCTTTTGCTGCTTTCTCACCCTTGAATTCAGTAAGATGGATTTTCATGCCACATATGGATTAGATATGTCAAGAGCCTAATTCACAGAATATGTGGTGCTGCCAAGCTGTATTTTGTGCTAGGAAAGGCTTGTGGGAGCTTATTTTCACTCACACTGAGAGGGCATTATGCTTAAAAGGAAAGGAGAGAGGGCAGGACTGCTGTCCTGTCCCAGCTCTGCTTGAGCTCATGGAACAGCACTGCCAGTGGGATCTGGATCCTCTTGAGATGAGCAATGCAGTTGTAGCAGGATCAAATATTTATCACATACACCAGTTTTCTGTTAAATGGAAGTGCTGACATGACACTGACAATGTCATGACCCACCTGTCACATTTGTATGGGCTGGGAAGAATCATCCTTTATTTCCAATGCTGAGAAAGGTGGGAGAACAGGTGGGTTCCATTCTGGGTGAGCCACAGGCTTTTTGTGTGAGGCAGCATGGAAGATTTCATCTCCCTGCACCTCAAGTGCCTGTCTATAAAACAGGGATAATAATGCATCCTGGTCTCAGAGTAGGAGGTGAGAGTAACTAATTAACTTCAATAAACACCGAGATGGTAGGAATAATAAGGATGGTAGACTGTCTTAAGTAAAACAGAGCTACATAGACATTAAACCTCAAATTCACCTTGCATTAGCTTGCTCCTTGGTGAGTTATTCCAGAATTGCACACGTGTAGATAAGAGCAGAAGTCTGGATGTTCTTTTGACATGTGCATTTGCTAAGCCACATCAAAATAAGTTTTATTTGGTTGTTGGGTTGGTGCTTCTTTTTTGCTAGACAGTCTTTGCATACTTAAAGATAGAACTAAATGAGAAATAAAGAAAATCATAGAATTGCTTAGGTTGGAAAAGACCTTTAAGATCACTGAGCCCAAAATTACTGCAGTGCAGAGTGCTTAAAACTTTGATATCTCTTTCAGCTGATAAATGGTGGTGAAGATGTGTTGATATTCTACAACGACAGAGCATCATTTCCAGTCCTGCTCCAAATGATGTGTTCAGAGCGAGACCGAGCTGATGAAAGCGGGCCTTTGGCGTATCACGTCACTCTGGTGGAGCTGCTGGCAGCTTGTACAGAGGGAAAGAATGTGTACACAGAGATCAAGTGCAATTCCCTCCTGCCACTGGATGATATAGTGAGGGTAGTGACCCATGATGACTGCATTCCTGAGGTAGGATTCACGGCATGACGAAACCAACTTAGCGTTTTTAGAAACTCAATGTTTTGTTGTTTGTAATATACTGACAAGTTGAATATTTTTACAGAAAATGGGCTGGAAACAGGTGAATAAGTGAGAAAGAATAAGACAGAATTTTCTTCAGCAGAAAATTCCTTCTCCCTTATGCTTTGGTTGTCAACCCTTCAGGCCACACACCTTGTTTTGTTTTCCTGGCTGGGTCCAGTCACTGTCAGAGTTTAGTTCTCTCATAACTTCTGGCTGTAGCTGTGAAGACCCAGCTGAATGGTTGGTGAAGGCAATGTTTTGTTGCTGCCTGAATTTGCTGGAAATGAAGTCAGTGAAGAGTTTGAGGTGAAGCGTCATTTTACTGAATTTAACTGCAGTCCAGCAAATGTTTTTACTCACTGCATATTGAGGCACAATTCTGCAACTACTTCCTCTCATGCTTCAGTAGGGCTGGGATATTATCTGATGGAAAAATGGGGCTCATGGCAACAGAACTCGGGCCTGCAGGCGTTAAGGCTCCCTCTGTACCATGGAAAAGTCCCCTTGTGATCAACTAATTCTTTTATTAAAAAGAAAAATGTTTGATTTTGCTCAGAAGTTCCTCCTAACATTCATTTCAACAGATGCTAATTAAAAAAAAAGCCCAAACGAAACCTGAAGGTCTGATGTGAGTTTTCTCCTGACTGCAATAAACATATGCAACTATCTCGTCTCCTTTGACCATGACAGGAAATTTCCAGTGCATCTGCATATGTTTATACTTAATCTACACATTTCAGGCTCTGGCTGTCCATTTTTATGCTGTGTGCATGCAGACTTACAATGCTGGAGAGCAGTGCAACTGCAGTCCTCCTCTGAAGCCCTGTGCTGCTATTGCTGCAGTCCCAGTGCTCCACAACCTTTCTCTTTCATTTAGATCCCGAAGTGCTGCAATAGCATTGTGGTAATACAGGGACTGCAGTCTCAGCTCTGCTATAGACATTTTATTTTATATTTGGCAAGCCCTGTCCTGTCACAAGGCATCAATCCACCACAGTCAACTCAGCAAGTGCAGGGGTGGATCATTTTTATTGTTCAGTATTTTTGCATTTACAAAATATTATGTTAATTGTTTTTACTGTTCCATTTTATACTGAGTGTGTTTCGGTTGTTCCTGCAGGTGAAAATTGCCTATGTTAATTTTGTTAACCACTGTTATGTGGACACTGAAGTGGAAATGAAAGAAATCTATGCCAGTAACCATATTTGGAAGCTATTTGAGAACTTCCTTGTTGATATGGCAAGGGTAAGCTTCACAACATGTTAAATATTATATTATATTATATTTGGTGAAGTTCTTTTATTTTGCTAACTATTTTTATTCACAGTTGACAATAGGCTAAGAGTGGTTTGTTGGTTTTATCATCACTTAACCTGTTAATTATTAGCAGTCTTCTCTTTCTAAAAGGCCATATTTCTCTTTTCTTCCAGAAAAATAAACTGAGTGCATGTACAGGGCTGAGAGCCTGTGTACATCTTTTGAGAGCATGTGTTACATGTCATTATGGTGGTGATTAAAACAAACCCCACATCTGTAATCTCTTCCTTTATTTTGTTGTTACAGTGAGGATGAGGTATCAAGGTGTTCTTTGGCTTATGTTCCTTCTTTAATCTCACTTCTGCCACAGGTTTTTTGTGGCTGCTGGGCTATATTTGATCCTTGATGTTGGACAGTGTTTTGGAGATATTATAGAGCATGTTGTGATAGTACATGCCTATCCTTTCCCAATCTGTGGTCCATTACATTTTATAGTATTAAAGTTCTTACTTGCATTCTTCATTTTGTTGAAATAAAGAAAATAAAAGGTTAAAGAATCTCAATTCACTCCTGCAGCAGACATGCACTCCAAAGTAATAGTGTGCCACAAAATAATTTCTATGAGACCTACTGGAAGAAAATACTATGAATTCTAGCTAAAAGAAGAATGAGTGCAAAGACTTGTGCTCTATGATAGGCACTGGGACCTGTTCATTGCTCTGTGAAACAGAAAACTTATAAATAGTTGGGTTTTTTCTTTTTTTTTTTTTCTTTTTTTTTTTTTCCCCCCTGGGAACAGGTTAAGGCAGGGATGTTTGTGCTCTCTCTTTTTGCTGGTAGCCATTTTCAGCAGTAATTAGTCCTTCCAAACACTGTTTGCTTGCTGTTTGTCTCGTCTCTGTGGTTGCATTATAAAGTGAAAACCCTTCTGGACAAACCAACCTCTGCTGAAAATTAAGATCAGAAACATCCTTGAAGGGGCATTCTGACTTTTAACCTTGCTGGTTTTACCCCGAGAAGTATTTTCTCCTGTTTAATTCCCCTTCTGGGTTGCCCTTTCCTGATGTGTCCTGACCCTGACCCTCCAAACAGACTATCCCTCCTCTCCAGCCCTTGAACGTGACCAATTTTCTGTGCCCTTGAGCTACAAACAGACATGTAAAAAGAGGGCTCTGTCCACATTTCCTCTCCTGAGCCTGGAGACAGACTGCACAGTGCTAAACGATGCTGGGTTGTCCTGATGGCAGCGAGCACCCGGGCTCGCTTTCACATACCCTTCTCATGAGAGAAATTAGACTCCAGGTCTTCAGAGGTGAACACTGAGTGTGTGATTAACACTGTATTTTGTGTACAGGTGCTGTTGGTACTGCGTGGCCAAAAAGCAGTTTTATTTTGCTCTCCTGCAAAGCCCTCAGGGCAGATGCCTAATTAGTCCTCTTTATTTCCTGGTTAATGGCTAAAAGAGCATATCAGAAGTGCTCTGGCCTGTCCTGCTCTCCAGCCAGCTCCCCATGGATAGCTGTATTTTCCAGGTTATTGAGTGTATTTGTTCAGGTTTGGTGTTCTGGAGCCCAGACAGAGTCCATGTGTTATAAATACATCAGCGTTCTGTAGTTATCAGGACAGTTAGAACGCTGTCAGCCTCGTGAAAGATGTTACACTAGCTTTCAAAGCATTTAGAAAAAGAGCCCTTTGATCCTCTGTGTTCCAGTGAGCTAAAAGGGATGCTTTTGCGTGGGGGAAGGGGAAATGCTTTTCTTTTAGCTGCTACAAATGCCTGTCAGTGGGTGAGTTTGTGAGCATTGAGTCTGAGTCTGTTATTAGAGAGCACTAAGGTGAAAGACGGAGAGTGTTATCCTCAGGTTGGATTCCTTCTGGGGTTTTATATATATACATGTATAAAAAAACCCCGAATTTTTTTAGTCTGTTTCTGGATTGAAGAAGGAAATATTTAGCCCCCAACTGTCATTTTTCTTTCAACAATGTGATACATTGCAAAGCAGGCACGAGGCGGATTCATGTATAAATTGGGTTTGCCAAAAGCAGTCGCGCTTTCAAACACACCCTGTTCCTGCAGCTTCTGCCAACCTACTTTCTCCTGTGTGTGACTTTACAGCGTTGCACTGAGCAAAGTGGGTGCTGCTGCTGAAGGAAAGGCTTCCCTTTCCTGCGTGTGGCCCAACCTGTAAGTCAGCAGCTGTGCAGTCTGAGCAGGATTAAAGAAAGAACCAGGATCTGACAGCCGTAAAGACATCCTGGCTTTCACTGCAGAAGTTTTGAAGTATTATTCATGTGAGTTTTGGTCCCAAAGCCTCTTAAGGGGTTTTTAAACACTGTTTTCTCAATCCTCATCTCCATTTCATGCATTTCAGGGGTATTTTTCTTCCACGGAGAAAGATCTTTCAGTCCCCAAAGGGCAGAGGGATGAGAACAAACGAGAGGATTTCCAAATTGCTTCTGCGCTGGGAATTTTTCAGACCACTGTTGGAGCAGAGTGGCATCCTCACACACATGGCTCTGCTTTTCAGGCAACTAAAGGGGAAAACTTAAAAGTTTTGGAATTTAGTTTTGGTGATTTTGGAATTCACCATGCTAGCAGTGCACAGCTCCCTGTCTTCCCACTGGGATTGCAAGTGCTGAGCCTCAGAGCTACTGGTTCCGGCCAAAATTGGCATGCAGATTAATTAAAAGCAGAAGAACTTAGAGAGGTTTTTAGTTCTATGATCTCTTTGTTGTTGTTGTTGAAACAAGTTTTGATTATTAACCGAATCATTTACCTTTGTGAGGACTGGCGGTGATGATGGTGTCATACTTTCCCCAAAACTCAAGGGCTGAAGAGTTTGCTCTTTCAGTTTAGCTGCTGTTGCTTCTCTGACCAAAATCTTTCCTTTCTTAGGATGATAAAAAATGCACTACATGGAGGCATGACTTATGTGACACATTTTAGATAAGCAGACAAACAAAGCTCCTCAAGATGCCTCATTTCTCCAGGTCTCAAGATATCTTTGGTTATTCCTCTGCCTACCATATGACAGTGCTTGTGCGTTAGAGTCAAGGTGCTTCTGTGTTCCCTGAACACGGGTGCTTTGGGATGTCACGTCAGCAACCTTCCTTAAAACATTCCTGGTGAAATTGCTGTCTTGTAGCCTCCAAGTGTGACAGTGGCAGTGTGTAATTAGAGACAATCTTTGCCCTGTGTGAGATTCAGGTGCTGGGGATTATCTTTCTGCTTCTGTCACCAACTTTTCTCTGTGACCTTAAGCAATTCACTCAGCTTCTCTGGACTTCAGTTCCCCAGCCCTGGAGCGATGCAATGGTAAGTGTGTACCACTCAGGTTCATGACTGTGTGTTAAAAGCACAGACAGTAATGAAATGCTCCCCCAGGAGCCTGTATACAAAATAAATTCTGCTTTTGCATAGATCCCCCAGAACATTGCAGTCATCTTTGGCTTGCATAGGCCAAAGAGAAAACAACTTTGCCTTCATTTCTTGTTACACATGACTAGAACTGCTTATTTAAAGGCCATTGAAGACATAGTGTGACTACAGTCTCTACTCCTTATTTGTCCAGTCCTGCCTTTTTCACTATGTTTGACTCTCTGTAGACTCCTTCCAGTACTCTGTACACTGACATATGCAAAGTCAACACGACTCTGTGTGGATGTTCACAAGTGTTGAAAAGAAATAAAGGAAATACTGAAGGATGTAATCCACCCCAGTAATTTTTTCCTTTCTTTAAGTGTGACATCTTTATGTAGCAACAAACTTTTAGTGTTGTACCAAAGGGAGTCTTCAGGAGTCTTTTGTACAAATCTTCCCATGTCCTCCCATCATTTAATCATCATTCTGTGCTCCAGAGTTGTCCTGGTACCATCCATTCCCTTCTTTCATTGTTTTAGCTTGGCTTTTGTATTTTCCCCATGTGGCTTCCCTAAGTAATGCTGCCTGTCTTACAGTACAATCCTAAAGGCTGCTGTATTGATTATGCTCTTTCCTTTCTTTACCTCTTTTTAAACATTTTTCCTGCAAAAATGTTTAAATTTTTCCTGCTTCACCTTTGCCACCCATTTGTGGTAATTGTAAAGAGAAGCTAAACATTACATGAAATCTTTCTAACCTCAGTTGTTTATGTCTCATCTGTCTCTAAAGCTTCTTCCAACCAGCCCCACAATGTGAGGAAAGGTCCATTTTCTTCTTGAATCTGTCTAAATGTGTAAGTGGCTTGCAGTGTGCTGATTTAAGGGGATCTTTTCTTCATGGTGTGGGAAAGAATAGACAGCCAGCCAGAAAGAGCTAGTCCAGAAGAGAAGGGTTTTCAAAAGACAACATGGACCTCCATGAAGAAAGATAAGCTCTCCCAAATACAGCTTGAGCACTAAGATAGTAATCCCTGAAAGAATTTGTATAAAAATAATTTGGTTTTATATTAAGAAGAAATATCAGATGTATTGTAATAAATAAGATAATAAAGCTTGCTTATTGAAAAGAAGTAAATGCCATTGTTTCCTCCTTCTTCACTTCAGGTTTGCAACACAACCACAGATCGTAAACATGCAGACACATCTCTGGAGAAATATGTCACTGAGCCTGTAATGAACATTGTGAGTGGCTTCTTCAATTCTCCATTTTCAGACAACAGCACCAGCCTCCAGGTAAAGGAAAAGAGACACAGACAAATATGTTATTCAGTCTTTTAATGAGATACCTTCTGTTCCCTGCATAGGAATGCTGTATCTTTTCCTCCTCCTTTAATGTCTCTGTCCCCTCTCATGCCACTGACTAGCAGCTTAATTCCTCTTTAAAACACTTAATTTAATCACTTACATCTCTGAACCAGTAGGCAGCTCAGTGTGGTCAGATTTACATCTGGCTCTTGTGAATTCATTAGAGGGGGATACTTGCAGAATAATGGCCTATCTCTGTATTTGTGTGAGAAAAGTGCTGTGTCCCATGACAGAAGGGACACATACCTGAGAACTGGGAAGACTCCCCTGTCCTTCTGCTCTCTCTTGTGTTTGCCTGTCACTATGAGGAAAAATTGCATGATTTGGCCTTTTTAGAGGTGCAGCATTGCCTTCTGTTTCCACCAGTCCTAAACTTCAAAGGTAATTTAATGGAGCTGTGACTTCAGTCTATAAGCTAAAAACCCCTCTGTTTATGTTGTGTCAGACCCTAGGGCAGTTGTGAGGAGATCCTGAAGGGTAAAATTCCATGTTTATCTTTTTGTTTTCAGACACACCAGCCTGTTTTTATTCAGCTGCTGCAATCTGCTTTTAGAATTTACAACTGTACCTGGCCAAACCCAACGCAGAAAGCCTCAGTGGAGTCATGTATCAAGACTTTGGCTGAAGTGGGTAGGTGGCAGGTTTTACTTTGATTATTGTTCTTCATGTTTTAAAGTTCAGACTTGAGGTTTACCAGTGTTTAATTTGACTCTACTGTCCTGAAGTTGTGATTTTAGAAATCCCACTTCCTGAGGCTGAATTCTTCCTTCTTTTATAAACCACTCAAATCTGTCTCATCAAATAGGGTTGTTAAGGTGAAACCTGTAGGTCAGAGAGATGATCTTGCTGAGTGATGATTGAACTTTCAATCATCAATTTTAATTTGATGGTTGAGACTTTTGATGATTTTGGCTTTTTAATATCAAGCAAGCTAAGATATTAAAACACAACATAAGCAAAGGTTTTCCTGTGCACGGCAGGGGAGTTGGAACAAGATGATCCTTAAGGTCACTTCCAATCCAGACCATTCTGTGAGTCCATGAGAAACTGGGGCATTTTCAGTCATGCTGGGCTGCATTTGCACAAGCTGTTTTAAGGAGCAATGCACAGCAATTGTGCATTGGAGAACACTCATCATTTTTCTCTTCAGTTCCTGGGAGATGCATTCACTATTGTCAGGCAGGCCTGGGCTTGTTCAGATTTTGTCCCATCAAGGAGTTGGGGATTGAAACCGCAATTGTCCCACTCCACTCCTTAGCTTCTCCTCTTAGTCCTCACCATCAGACCCACTCAATTACTGCTGTTACAGTCAGCCTTGCATTGTTGCTGAGACCAAATTTGGCCCTCAGGGCAGCTAATAACTTATGTGCTTTCAAATCAATTCAAACACCATATTAAAGTGGAACTTGTTTTAAAACTTCTTATCCTGAAAATATTCTTCACCAGTACATAGCTAAGACTGGCAAAAATTCACTAAGTTAAATTTCTGTAAATACAATTTTAAGTCTTCTGCCATGACAGAAGAAAAGGGTTATTCAGTACAGTTTCTAAGTAGTTTCAGTGATGCTGATTATTTGTAGAATAAGGTTCTGCTCAGTGTGAATAAAAATCTGAGTAGAGGCAGAGATACATAGAAACTGGCTAAATTCTATTGTTGATACCTTTTTTTAAAAGTATTAATAAATAATGATAAAACAATATGAGAGGGTCCCCTAGCCATCTGCAGCATCTGTGGCATTGTAACAATCAAATCTAAATTTAGGTTTTTGAAATAGCTTTACGGAAGTATCATTTAACATTTCAGCCAAAACATCTCATTAACTTTTTGTGTGTGTGAGAATAAGCAGTTACCTAAAAACTTAGCAACAGTCAATTGTTGTATTTGTTGTGCAAATGATTTAATTATGAATCCATCTGGCAAGAGAACTTTGGAAGTTAAAGACATTTTATTTCCTTTATGCTACAGCTACTACAATCTCCCATACAGCTCCATCCCTACAAATCCTTGTTTGTGTGTTTAACTCTTATGTCCTTGCTCTTCTCTGACAGTTCTGGAAGCAGGCATCAATAAATCACTTCCTGTGGGAGTCTGGAGAAAGGGGAAAGAAATAGGGCAGATGAGAGTATTTTTGAGACTGAGCACACCCTCTTGTGCTTCTAAGCAGCTCAGTGTCTTCATTTCTCTAGAGCTGCACCTAAAATCAAATTCTAGCTCAGAGAGGTCGCTGTGTTGTCTCATCGAGATAAGGGTATTTGGAAACTCCTGAGCATGGGTTTATTTTCCATTTGGCCCCGTGCCTACAGCACACAGCTGATTTTAGCATGAAAAATTCACAGCAAATTACAGCTATCCAGAGCTCTGGTGATTTATGGATGAGTCAGGCCCAAGGTCTCACTGCGCTTTCTCTTCTCCCATGTGCTAGGGCAAGAGGAAATAGCCTCAAGCTGCACCAGGGGAGGTTTAGATTGGATATTAGGAAACGTTTCTTCATGGAAAGGGTTGTCAAGCGTTGAAACAGGCTGCCCAGGAAAGTGGTTGAGTCACCAACCCTGGAGGTATTTAAAAGATGTGTAGATGTGGCACTCAGGGATTGATTTAGTGGTGGACTTGGCACGGTTAGGTTACTGGTTGGACTCTATCTTAAAGGTCTTCTGCAACCTAAATGATTCTATACTGGTGAGACAGCCAACCTGAAATCGTCCCCAGAGCAGCCTGACAGGGAAACCATGGGTCCCCTTAAGGGAATGGCAGATCCAGCTTTATGGCCAGGTATGCCAGCATGTGAAAGGGCTGCTGTTCTTTGGTGGGAAGTCTTCTGTGTGCCTCTTGTTTCTGGGGGAGCCAAGAGGAAAGCCCTGCAGCATGTCATGGCTGATATTTGGAGTCTTCTTCACATTTGTGACTTGGTTCCCTGTTTGGTGAATTTAATTTGTACCTCCGCTACAGTCCTTTCTTTCATTCCATTTTCTGTTTCATGGAGATGGTGTTTTATAAATAAGCTCTTGTGCTGTCCTGTGGGTCCAGCCTCCTTCTTGCTACTCTGGCTTCCCACCCCTGGGACCTCAAGCCATGCCTTGGGCACTCTCAGGCGTGGCAGAGCAGAGCTGAGCTGTCGTTGAAGGGCATCACCCCATGTCCTCCTCTGGGACTCTGCAGCAGCAGGGCAGGGAGACTGGGCAGCCTCTGGCATTGCAGTGGGCTGGCAGCCTCAGAGCTGCTCCCTGAAAGCACATGTCAGCAGCCACATTGCTGATCTCCTTGCCCATATCATAATAATTAAGGATTCATCACTAATGGTAAAATCAAGCACAGTAAAATTGTGTTGTGTTAGAAAATTACCACATTTTTATTTAGTGTTTTATTTTGATGGTTCAGAAAGGGAGTGTAAGGGAAGAGGTGAGGGGGGTTTCCTCAAAGAGCAAGTTGGCAGGAGAAAAAGTAGAAGATGATTTGACAAACACCCATGTGCAAGGTTTGGCTGTTGAGTGGAGATTTTAACTACTGGTGATACTCAGTATTTTTAGGCACAGTGTCAAACGTGTCTTGCCTGGGCTAATTGAGTTGTCCTGCCCCTTTTTTGTGGAAATATTTGGAAAAACTGCCCCAGCTGTGGGTACCAGAGGTTTTTACAGTTGAGGCCCTTCTGTGATTGGGTGTTCCGCTACCCAAAATGGTGCTTTGTTTTGAGAAGCTAGAGGCATCTTCCATAGCAAAAACATGGCAGCCTTCTTGTGCCTCTTTTGCTGCCTATTTATGTGGACCAGATTTGAATTTTGGCTAGGCATCTATAAGCACCCTTCTGCCCTTTTTATTTTCCTCTTCTGACTTCAGAGTCTGACAGCTTTAATGTTAAGGCCTTTGTGTTTCACAGCAGGATTTAAAAAAAACCCCAAACACTAAAAAGATTTTGCCTATAAGGGAGTATTGGACAGATTAATAGCAGGCACCAAAGACTTCTGATGGAAAGTAAGTGTAGTATAGAGTTGAAAGAACAAACTTGATGTTTTCTGTGTGTGTGTTGCTATGTTGTTGCCCTGGATTTAGAAATTAATCTCAGGAAGAAGAAAATACATACACAGATTTCCCAAGATATCAAAGATCCATATAATGTTGCACTTTTAAAAGACCCATTTCAGAGCAAGCTTAAGCAACATACATTCTTCTCAGTGCTTACTAGTTTGTTGCTGGCAGGTGGATGCAACTATTGCCTCAAGAGCTTATGATCATTACATCTGCCTTCTGATGAGCACTGTAAGGATGTGCATTATCTTCCAGGTCAACAAAATGATATGTTGCAGAAGCTTTTTTTCTGATAACCCTGGTACTTCACTCCTCTTGACCACCAGGGAAAAACTGCATAAGCTTTTCAAGCTTCACTTGGTGCTTTGTCTCCAGGCAGTTTCCTGCCTCCAGTTCAGCAGCAAGCACAGAGGCTTGTTTCTCTTCTTCAGCAGACTCCTCTCTGGCTCCAAGCTGGATATCCAAGATTGGTATCCAACATGGATACCAATGTGCACCAGTTTTTTATTGCCCAGTAAACATTTGGCCGCCTGGCATGAATAGAAACACCTGTGAAATAATATACGTATATAAATGTGCCTTGTCCACGCGGATTTCTGAAGCGAGTTACCACAGTAGTGAGAAATAACACATTAGACATATATCACTTTTGATTTTTTCTCTGTTATTACATAGGACTGAGCTTTTGCTTGAAAATGCACTCCAAAAAATGAATGATCAAAACTCTGATAAAATAGTGACAAATTAAAAATGTTTAAAAGGTCCCCAGACCTTTGTGAAAACCGAGGAACTAAGACATCTAGCCATTTCATTTATTTGAAATGAATTTGTTATCAAAGGACTTTCAGTTCCTACATCTTATGGTCTTTGCAAGGTTGAGAAGGGTTAGAGGCCAGTCTCAAAGTTTGCATTTTAAACCATCTACTGTCTTTCCATAAAGACTGGGGAATATCGCCTGTCCTCCCAGCTAAAGTTTGTATATCCTAAACTGGAGCAGGGTCTTTCTCCCAGGGCTGACCAGTCTTTCAGGGCCCATGCAAAGAACTGTCTTTGCTTCTTAATTAAGTGATGATTCTTCTATCTTCACCTTAGAGCCACAGTTTTCTGTTACAAGGGCAAATGCAGTTGTGTTATACTCTTGTCTCTGAAGTATCCATTAGCTTTTCCCCTTATGTTTTTAAACGTTGCATCTTCCCTCTGATACTGTGTGTATGCCAAGGATGTAGCCTGTGCTGTGCTGTGACCACCACTAATGAAATAATTGGAATTTCCCAGATGACTAAACAGTAGCAGATAGGAAACCTGCATTTTGTTAGGCTGTGTCTCTTGGCAAACCCTTTATAAAAAACCTGTTAGCAAGCCAAATCACATTAGTCATTATCAGATTATATCCTACGATGATGTGCAGGAGAAGCAAAAGGAGAATTCTTGTTTCCATGCTACAAAATTGGAGGCAAGACATGTAAGATTGCCATTTTCCTAAGTTCAAAACTGGAACAGGTACAGAGGAAGCACTACTGTGATGGTCAGGGGAAAGGAGAACTGTATTACAAGAAGGGACTGAGAAAGCCCCATGTGTTTTTCCTACCAAAACACAGGCCTGTGTTTTTGCTCTTTTAAAGTACTTAGGAAGATAAATAGTCACAGAGACATTTAAGCTGAAGGACAGTGGTGACCCAAAACCAACTGGACATAAATTACAGAAGGTTGTAAATAACCAAAATAAATTTAGATTGTAAATCAGAAGATTGGAACCAACTCTGGAAGGATGTCCTTGGTCAACGGGCTGAGAGAAAATGGAGAGAGGAGGGGTGGCAGATAAGCTCCCTTCATTTTAAATGGGGCTCCATAAATTTTCCCAAAGATATTAAAGAACATGAGTTGTCTGTAACAGAGAACAGTTGGTCTGAAGGAGTAGTGAAGTCCTTTCTACTCGAGTATTTATTCCCTAATTTTAGGTCACCAATACCCCTTTGTACAGAATCCGAAAAAACTCTCCTGTGGCTCTTCCTGACCATGCTTTTATGCCCTCTAAAGCCCTTTACTTTTCCCTGACAAATTACAAACAGGATACATTAAACATAAAATCCGGGTCACATTTTATTGCTTCTTTGGAATTATTGTGCATCTTTTAATGTCCATATAGATGAATTTTCCTATAACAATTTTTTTCACTCCTGAAAATACGTTTCTTTTGCTTCCCATTTGAGCTTTAAAACCTGATTTCCATTTTCTAAAAAGATAGACCTTCATTTTCAATTTTTAGTTCAAATAAAATAATTATCCTGTTGTTACTTTTTTGACAGCAAGAAGAATAACATTTCAGATGAAGCACATATTTTATTCTATTTTAACTGTTTGTGTTTCCCTAATTGCAAGAAAAATTCAATGATGATCTTTTTACAGGCTGATAAATATTTTAGTGTAGATTTTCTGTTGGAAAAAAAACATCCCAGTGAAGGGTACAAGACTGGCAGGTTTGTGTCTTGTCTACACAAAGCTTTTATTTCCCTTTAAAAGTCTTGCTGTCTCCAGAATTAGTGTCTCTCCATCCAAATGCATTTGTTAAGCAGTCAGTAAATGATTAAGGAGCTGGAGGGACTGATTTATGGAACAAAATTAATTGAACTAAATATGCATCGCTCCGTTACGTGACAACTGGGAAGTGTGGGAGAACATGATATAGCTGTCTGCAGCTACCAGAGGGGTGTAAACAGCAAGGAGAGGAAAGGCTTCACAGCCAGGCACAGCTGTGGCTTTTTCATGACCCACACCTGGTGCTGCAAGGGGTGAAACAACTGCGGGTCCCTCCAGAAACGTGCCCCAAGGATGGTTTAGGGTAGTGCAAAGAGTGCTGAAAGAGCTGTGAAGCCACGAGATGCTGTTGTGTTTTGTATACATTACAAAAGGTAATGGAGTGAAGTTTAAAATTAGGGAACACTCGGTGGAAATAGCAGGAACAGCAAGGCTCCTTATGGCAAGGTACATTATTCTGAAGAATGGACTTCCAAGGAAAATTACAGGCAAGGGCCACTTCCTGGAAATCCTTAGTGCTAAACTGATCCTCAGGCTCAGGCAGGCAGCACAGTGAAAGGACAGTGCTTCAGCAAGCATTCCTGAAATAGGTCCAATTGCTGTGCTTCTGTGGAGAGAAATACATGCAGGTAATTTAACCAAATAACACCTCTGCCCATTCCAGCCTTTCTGGGAGCAGCTGGATGTGCTCCTGGGGCTGCGGTGGAGTCTCGTTCACTGATGGAGAGTGGCTGGATTTTTTGCTACTTGATTCTCAGCATTAATGTGGCCTTTTTCTTTTGAGTCCCTGCCTCAGAGTACTTTTTAATTGTTTAAACAGTAAGGGAAAGCAAAGCTGCTGATGCACTGGGTGCCCACAGCTCCATCCAGCACGGAGCAAAACACTTTACTGTGACCTGGCTGGATTTGCAGCACTGGGTTTCTTACCATTTCCATGGGTCCCGTTTGCTTGGCTCAAGTGTGGCTCTTGCTGATGGCATAATTGGGGGATTTCCCAGCAAATTCCATTTCCTCTGACACTGGCAAGTTGGTATTACATGTTCAGGGTGTAATTAGCCCTGTGCACGGTGCCCTAGGTAGGAATTGGGAAGTCTAAAAGCTTGAGACATGCCCTTCACTGCAGGACAGAATTTATCTTTGCTGAAGACATCACAGAATATTCTGAATTGGACCCACAGGGATAATGGAATCCATGTTCTAGTCCATCCTTGTAGGTATCCTGCTGGATACTTATGGTACCACTGTACATACAGCCATGTAGCTTTTCCCCAAGTTCACTCGTCAATGAAAGACAGAATTTTACCCCCTCTCAGCTACTTTGTCTCCCAGCTCTAATCCTACTTCACAAGTTTGACTGCTGTCCAAAAGTATTTCTAAGTGGAACAAAAATAAACATGCTTTTAAATATTTGATGTTGATACTTTAAGGGAGATTGACACATTTTGAAGAGGAAAGCAGCCTACAACACCTAAATTAAAAATAAATATTTATGTTCACATTTGTTCATCAGCTTTCCAAAATGTAAAAATATGTTTCATGTTGTTTTAAATAATGAAATGTGAAACAAATGAAAGATAAACTTTCTACAAGCTGCAAAGGAATAAGAAGACAAAGGCTTTGTTTATAGCTTAGACTTCAACAGTGCCCTTTGACAACCAATACAAATCTTAATTACAAATGGAATTATACATGTAAGAACTGTTCAAAACAAAGGAGTATTTTTTTTCTCCCTCTGGTTTTCTTTGTGATAGTTTTAATTAGCTGCAACTCTTTGAACAATCATAGTCCTTGACTGCTCCTTAGACACTGATGGAAGTTGTTAATTTCCATGGCATCTGTAGGACTGCAAAAGTCTGGGTTTTTCTCTGAACAGAGTGTTCCCCATTGCTAAATTTATTCTTCAATATATCAGGATTCTGCATGCATTCCACTTAATTGAGAAGTGAGTATTGTCCAGTAACATTCCAGTGATTGACATTAGGACACAATAAATTGGATTAATAAGCTGCAGCACCTACTCACACTGGCAGAACTTCAATGGACTTCTCTAGTAAAGTAAGCACCAACAGGGCAAATGTGTTTTGAAAAATAGCCCAGTTGGAGAATATGGAAAAAAACAATCATTAGAAATAATGGCCAGCCATCCGTGGTATTTTCCACATGTTAATCAGAACCTGCCTTCAAAACAAAAGGAGAGTGGAAAGGAAAAGTCAATTTGTCTCTTCCCATCTTGACCTAAAAAAAAAAAATGTTTATTTTTTCAATTCCCTGTGGCAGACTATTTAAAAGAAGGTGCCTACGAGAAGCAGAAGATGAGATCTCTCTTCCATCCCAGTGGAACGGCCTAATCCAGAGGAGGGTGCCCTGCACCTGTGGGAGCCATCAAAGGGATGAGAGTACCCCTGACAGAGCTCCCTTGCCACAGTCTGAGACTGGGGGGTGAGGTGTCACAGGCAAATTTAGGTTTATAATAAATTCTACCGTTACAATATAGTGTTCAAAGGGAAAGAAAGTTTGTGCCTTTTGGGGTCTGTGTGCCTGGCTCTGCTTGCACATACTCCTGTGGGGCCTGATCCATAGGCTGTTCGGGAAAGAAGGGCGTCTGTTGACTTCACAAGTTCAGGACTTCAAGTTGTATATGTTTTAAGAGCTGGGAAGGAGGAGTGGAATATTTCTGATGCCTCTCCCTGCTGTGGACAGTGTGCGTGTTGGTGGGGATATGCCTCAGAGAAATGTTGAGCAGAACTGCAACATAGGCTGATGCTTTTTATAAAATTCACCTTCTTTCAATAAGGAAAATGAAAAAATCAGTTATTATTAGTCATTATTCCAAATGAACTAGAACTACTTCTCCATTTTGCTTCTAAGTTTTTATTAAGCATGAACTGTGCCATGGAAATTAAGTGAAATGACATAGAATACAGAGCCTAAGCACTGGAATGTGACCTAATCTTTCAGAGATATTACTGCGTTGATCACAGAACCACAGAATAGTTTGGGATGGAAGGGACCTTAGAGATTATCCAGTTCCAAACCCCCTGCCATGGGCAGGGACACCTTCCCCTAGACCAGGTTGCTCAGAGCCCCATCCAACCTGGCTTTTATCACTTCCAGGGATGGAGCAAACCCTTTGTTGAATTTCAGACAACTCTTGCTGAGCCAGGGAAGAATGTCACTGTGATGTCCAGTGGGATGGAGAGAAGCAGCTAACACAGAAACTTTCATGTGGGAGAGGGCAGATACCTTCTAACATTGCCTTTCAAACTGCCTTCTCAGACAACAGTTCAGGATGCAAGAGTAGTTTAATAGTGGATGCCCTGTAGGGATTCCTGCAAACCTTTCCTCATTTTTTTTTTTCCTCTGATATTGTCTCTACTGTCACTTCCTGCCCCCTAAGTCTAAAAACTAAAAAAAAAAAAATTCTTTAACTATTGATTAAATTTTTTAACTATCAGTTAAACTATCAGATGTTTATTAACTATTAGATATATTGTAGTGGCATCCAGGAATCCAGGGTTTATCAATCCCAGCAGTATAGGAAACCCAGAGAGAAGAGGAGACAGTCTTTTTCAAATTTAATTTGTATGCACTTGGTTTCTCAAGGTCTTCACAGGAGAAATACACAGAAAAGCAGCAAAGAGCACTTGGGATGAATTGGATAAATGTGCATATGTCCACTAGAAAGAAGAATTTTAGAATTTGCTTCCGAATAAAGTAAAACTAACTGTTGAAATAATAATGCATGCTCCTTTTGTTACTCTTATTAATATCTCTGGATCTGATTTTTTTTTAGTAAAATAAAAATTCTGTTTTAAAAAAATAAATGTATCTATAAAAATACATACAGGAAGTTATCCCCCTCTCATTAAAATTGGTGCAGCTTTCTTTCTTTAACAGGATTATGGCTGATTTCTACCACTTAGGTAGAAGTAGGTAGGTAGTATCTTAGGTATCCTTATTTTTAGATATAAGGCTCCTTATTTTTAGGATCCTTATTTTTAAAACCTGTTGAAGTGATATCCCCCTGCCCCTTAACTTCAGGAACAGTCAGATTTTGCACGCCATGATCTTGATAAGATTTTCAAGTTTTTGCCACTGTAAATGTCTTACTTTAACTTTTTTTTCCTGTTAAAGCAAAGAACCGTGGGATTGCAATTCCAGTGGATTTGGACAGCCAGGTCAACACCTTGTTCATGAAGAGCCACTCTAACATGGTGCAGAGGGCAGCCATGGGGTGGAGAATGTCAGCCCGCAGTGGACCTCGCTTCAAAGAAGCTCTTGGTGGGCCTGCCTGGGATTACAGGAATATCATAGAAAAACTGCAGGTACAAAACCAGCAAATGGCTTGGGCAGTGGTGCCAGTGCCTTTATCTCACATGTGTCAGATGTGGAAAGCCCCAGCAGTCACACCCTGTGCCCCAGAGGATCATCCAAACACTCCCTGAGCTCTGGCAGCCTTGGTGCTGTGCCCACTGCCCTGGGGAGCCTGGTCAGTGCCCAACCACCCTCTGGGGGAAGAACCTTTTCCTGAGATCCAGCCTGACCCTGCCCTGACACAGCTCCAGGCCATTCCCTGGGTCC
The DNA here is from genome assembly GCF_003945725.1 of Corapipo altera. Lineage (NCBI taxonomy): Eukaryota > Metazoa > Chordata > Aves > Passeriformes > Pipridae > Corapipo > Corapipo altera. The sequence continues at coordinate 3,259,215 of NW_020884938.1, read as the reverse complement.
TGTCCCTGGTCCCCATAGAGCAGAGATCAGTCCCTGCCTCTCCTCTGCCCCTCCCAAGAAAGTTGTAACTGCAGTGAGGTCTCCCCTCAGCCTCCTCTTCTCCAGCTGAACACACCAAGTGCCCTCAGTGTCCTCACACGGCTTCAAATCAAGGCCCTTCACCATCTTCATTGCCCTCCTTTGGACTCTCTTTAAGGGCTTCATATCTTTTTTATATTGTGGTGACCAAAACTGCACACGGTATTCAAGGTGTGTTCTCCTCAAAGTGGTCCACAGAGCAGGATCTCCTTTCTGCCTTTTCGTGGCCACGTGTCCCTCTTTTGCTGCAGAGGAGGCAGTGGAGCTTTCAGGAGCTGTTATGTCAGGTCTGTATCACTGGAGATGGTCTATGAGATGGAGACCACCTTGTGCACGTAGAGGTTCAACATCATCAGGAGTTTTCTTGCAGCTCTGAATACTGTCCTTCTTTCTTCCCCAGGATGTGGTGTCCTCCTTGGAGCAGCAGTTCACTCCCATGATGCAGGCTGAGTTTTCGGTGCTGGTTGATGTGCTGCACAGTCCAGAGCTCCTTTTTCCTGAGGGGAGCGATGCCAGGATAAGATGTGGTGCTTTCATGTCCAAGTAAGTGGTGTGCAGAGGGGCCTATTTGCTTTGCTAGGAAGGATGGCAGGGCATTTTCAGCAGCACTTAACTCTGATTTTCAGCAGAAACTTATGCATGCAGGTGGCTGAGTTCACTATTGAAAGCTTAAACTGAGGGGGTTTGCTGCATGTTTTATATTTCTCAGCAGTTTAGGAGTCTGGAGAGGAGCAGAGAGAGAGGTTGCTTGCCTTGCTTACCTAGAAATGGGATGTTAATAGCTTGTTAAAACTGTGGCAGGCTCAACTTCTGTTTTCTCAATGGGCTACTTTTGCTATTAAGTTTCTCCAAATCTACAGCATTAACTGAGACTTTCCATAGTAGAATTTTCTTCATAGTGAAGCAATGGGGGGCTCAGGGCTAGTGGTTTTTTGTTGAAGGTTTTTTTTGGTATAGTAAATAGATATTTTTATTTTAAACTACCAACAGCTCTTTTAAAATACAGTTCACTGGCACCCCTACCTGGTCTTGAACTATTAGATATTTTATTGCAGTCTATGCATTGGAATAGAGTCTTGCAAATTTTTTATTAGTCCTCAAGTGAGATGCTCCCCCCTGCCCCTGAGAAACTATAATTTAAACAGAGATAACTTGAGGGAAATTAATGCATTTGGCAGCTCTCCTGATTCCTTGGCTATTTGCATATTCTGCAGAGGTAGTGTTATAACAATACACTTTGTATATTTGGAAAAATTAAGCTAAATTTTGGAGTTGTCCCATCTCATGCCCTCTGTCCAAGTTCCTGTCCCAAGTCAGCATCAAATCATGTGTAGGGCTGATGGATGTGGCCCATGTACTGCACAAACATTTCTCCAGCAATGTGTGAAAAAGTGCAAGGATCTGTGCATGGACCTGCTCTGCACAGACAGGCTGCTTCTAATACCAGCTTAATCTGACTGAAATCCAAACTCCTGTCACAGCCATAGCTGGAGATCGAAATGTACCCTGTTTTCTAGCTTGTCAAGTTGTTGTGTGAATGTAAACAAAGGTTATGTTTCATCCAAATGCCTGTATTTCTGAACACTTCCATGAAAGCTTTTTGATGATCCTTTTGGCTGGATACCATTTGCTAATTGTATCATAAATATATTTTAACCATTGTGGAAGTTGGAAGGTGTAAAGGTTGTAGCTTTTAAAGGTTTTGAGATGCATGGTGAGCGCTGCTTACCTTTAAATAAAGGTTAAAATAAGTTACCTTTAAATAAAGAAATGATGAAATAGCAAGTTTGGATCTTAATCTGGAAGCCCTCAGAAAAAGTGGACGTAGAATTCTGCCTTCTGTATGGGCAATAAAATATGCAAAGTGACAAAAAACCCACCTTTGAAAGTCCCATTTCCTTTTTAATTATGATTTCTCTTGACTACTTCTATTTTCTTTCCTTGAGGAAAAATATAGTGACAGGCAATTTTTGCATAAAGAAATTGTAGTATGGCTTAGCAACAATGTGCAACGCTCTTTAAGGTTTAATATTTTACTTTAAGGTTGATTAACCACACAAAGAAGCTCATGGAGAAAGAAGAAAAGCTCTGCATTAAAATTCTTCAGACATTACGAGAAATGCTTGACAAGAAAACTAACTTTGCAGAAGAGGTACTGCTACCACTTTAATATTAAATATAGAACTAACAGCACGGTATTAAATGTTGGCTGTGGGACAGTAACAGAATCTGACACAAGTTCAGTTTTGTACATGTTTTAGGGATAACTTAGTGTCTTAGGAATGTGTGGTAAGGTAGGAAGTTAGATTGGAACAAAAGAAACTATCTACCTTACACAGTTTTGTGTGAGGGACTCAGCAAGAGTTCAGGCAAGGAAGATTAAATGAATTAGCAGTAGCAAGTATTACTATGTATAATTACTATATATTGGATATCTAGTATTTCTGGAGACTAGTCTGCTTATGTCACATCTGACTTTACCATAAAGTCATATTATATATGATGGATATATATATATATATATGGAAATATAAGGGATTTTTAATTGCAAGTGTACAGTTTTTCCCTGCTGCCTGTGGTGCCAGACTTTTGTACTCCATACACTTCTTAATCCTTGTAAATGTGTGAAGGGAATGTGCAATGTTTAGGCAGAGCGGCATAGTCTGTACTCTGTAAGTGTCTAATTATTTCTTGCACTCCTCTCTCTCTCCCCTTATTGGCCATTTTTCTCTTCCAAACCCAAGTTTTTCAAATACCTCTTTCATTCTGCCTGTGCCTTTGGGTATCAGTAGCTGGATTAAGATTTACATGTCAGCTGTCCCTTCTTTTTGAGCCATGATTTTTGTGTGGTTTCCTCTTATCCGTATTTCTGGGTATTCCCCAAATCCTTTCAGTATTATTCACTCTTATATATGAATCATAGAGCTATTATCTAATCTCTCAGTGCTGACATCTGCCCTGCTCTACACAAGAATAACCAGTGTGAGCAGACAAAACCAAGCTCATCTTCACCTCCTATAAGAAAACTGTGGCTAGGCCTGGTCCAATAAATTCTTTTTTTAATGTCATAACACAAATTTCTCAGGTGAAGCAGATATTATTATTCTTAATTATTATTCATATTTTTTCTAGTAGATTTCTGGGTCCATAACACCACTACATCACATGGGAAAACTGATTTGCTTTTGTAACTGCATGCTTTTTGCCAAAACTCTCCAAAATAATTGCATGGACCCACTAAAAGTTAACCTCATCTCAGGACTGGGGGGGGGGGGGGGGAATGCAACAATTTCAATGTATGGCTTAAGCAAAAAAATTGCCTATTTTAATTGCTCTTGGTACCCTGTTGTGATGCTGATAAAGTGAGACAGAGTGAAGCCATCAGAGGGAATGTGCCCCACTGGTGTGTAGGGGCTTTTCACCTCTCCAGCCCAGCTTCTCTGTAGTGGACATAGGAGGTGTATTCCCATATCCCTCCACCATCTCCATGGGGCAGGGTGGGTGGAAGAGCTCTTGGGTAAACAGAATTTCTCCCTCGTGCTTCCTCTCGAGCCCCGTTGGTTTTACACTGCAGGATGTAATGAATCAGTGCAAACAAATAAATGAGTAAACAAGCTTCTATGGTTAGCAAGTACTTCCCTGGCTTGCTACACTTATGAGTCATTGTTCGTGCCACGGACTTTGGAACAGCAAAAATAGCACAATGAATAGGCTCATGTGCGTGTTTCCCATCTTTTTTTTGAACCATGGTCTCACTGCCCATGAAGTTATTCAACTGTGCTATGTAGATGCTAAAAAAAAATAAAAATATAGTAGTAAATACATAATGGTAATACCAGAACAAAGCTAGAGAGGGATGAGTGACATTTTGACAGGAAGACTGAGTTTGTAAATCACGCATCAAAACGGGTTTTCTGTGATAAATCTGACAGAAATGGTAAACCTCCAGTTTCTGCAGACTTCTGCAGTGTGAATCAAGGAAGAAATAATGAAATAAAATTTCCTCCTCTTTCTTTCTCATCTCACAACTGAGAGCCTTCTGCTGCCTTTCTCTTTCATTTCATGACTCAAAGGCAGCCTGTTTTATTGAAGGAGCAGGAGGAAAATACAGCTGTAGAGGCTTATTTCACCTGTTTTATGGCTGTTCGTGTCCCCACTCTGTTGTTGTACCTCCCCTTCCTGGTGTTCCAGGTCTCTGGTGCTCTCCTGGCTCCATCCTGGGATTCCTTTCCAGCTCTTGCTCATGCATTGTTTTGCTTAGTGCTGCAACATCTTATCCTGTTCAGAATCAAAGTTTAATTTCGGAGTTTGATTTGAGGTATATAAATGACACATAAAACCTCTCGGTCATTGATTGGCTTTCATAAGTAATTCTGGGTGATTATTGCAGTCTCCTGGGAGAGAGTCCTTTTTGTATTGATTAAGTGACTGACTGGAGTGAAACTTGATCTACAGCCCCTCTCTTGCAGAAGGCTCTTCCATAACAGTGGAAGAAGTGTGGAAGTTGACATTGCCTCTGTTCAGATAGTTACTGTGGTATCTAAATGTATTTATCTAATAGCCTTCTTCAGTCTCCCTCTTAAAGCAGAGAAACAGGAGGGACAGAAAGGACTGTGTTTGGACTTGATCTGCCCCATCTATATTTGTTTTTTTTGTTGCTGGCCATTTTTATAGCTATTTTACAAAACCAGAAGGACTGGAATTTTTGATATTTTTTTTTTCCCAGCAAATCTTTTTTGTCCTTCCCCCCACCGCTTGATTTCAGTTCAATTTCTGAACAAATGGTGCCTCTAGACCTACTTACACACCTCAGTTTGAATCTGAGTAACCTTTCCAAAAGCATCTGAGACACGCAGACCACCGATGCCTGTTCACTTTGCAAATGACAGGAGCAGTTCAAAATCTCAGCTGCCCTGCTGGAAGTGGCTGTCCCTACACAGAGCTGGTGGGTCAGGAGGGGCAGCCCAGCTGCTTCAAAGAGGGTTCACAAGCTTAAATTAAATCCTCCTCAGTGAATTGGATAAAGTTGTTGAACTCCTGTCCTAATTGTGCTCATAAGGCAACTTCTTAACCCGTTCCAGCTGCTAGCACATCAGTGCCTTGGCCATGGACAAACTTCTGATTTCCCAACTGTTCCTAAATGAGGTCAGCATCTCTGGGGGTAAAAAAAAATATTCTCTCTGATAATGTGTGTATATGAGGAGTTTAGTGTAACATTACTGGCTGATAAGGGTGCTAATGGATGACAGTGCATTACAGAACATGGCAGAATCCAATCCAATCCTCCCTGCCAACTGGCACTTCCTAAGGGAAACGCTGTTATAAATGAATTGAACCCTTCAGTAAGGGTTGCCTGTGCTGCAGAACACAGACTTCATACTTTTTTTCCTGCTTTAGGTGTTGAAATACAGGATAAATAATTGAAAACTGCATTTTTAAGTGTCAGTAGAACAAAGACTGTGTAAGCTGCTTAATTGTCAGAAATAAGTAGTTGTGCTTTTTTGCCTTTTTTGGAAAAACTCATGGAAAATGTTGGTTTGCTCTTATACTAGTTCATGATTTAGAATCATGGAAGTAGCTTTGTGGCCTTTGGTTTTGCAGTGTTAAATGTTTCTGCATTCCACTTTAGGTATGAAATGTGAGCTGTCCTCTCTTCTTTGTTTGCAGCAATGGCACCAGATAAACATGTGAAAAAACAGTACAGCTTCGGTGTAAATATAAATGTATTTTATTTCTGTAAGATATGGTCTCCAACATGGCCATACAGGCTCTTGGTCACTTTGTGCCAGAAGAACTGACTCTTTTCATATGGAGCTGTTGCCAAAACTCCAGTGAGTTTGTCCAAAGCAATAGTCCCAGTTTATTATTGTACTGATCTACCAGTCAAGTTGAAACCAGTGGGAGCTGCAGGTCTTTTTCTGCTGGGATAAATGGTCTCAGTGTGTCTTAGAAGCCAGAGGTTTTGCTGGGAGCCACTACAGTGTCCCAGCGTTGCAGTTCTTTGAATCACAGACATTTCCAGCTTAAACTGCATTCTGTTCTACAGCCTCATCTTTTCAAGATGATTTTACTTATTTGCATGTGCAAATTAGGCAGCATTCAGATAAACAGTATTTGTAGGTAAAAAAAAAAAAGGGAGAAAAAAGAGAATAATTCTGGATATGTGGGGCTTGTTGAATGTATTCTACCTCAAAAGGATGTTTATTTTAAATAGGAGAATGGGATCCAAATTCCTTTATTTGTGTTACTACTCACATTTTGGATTAGTGGCACTGCAGAGGCATTCTGAAGAATTACATTTAATTTTTCCCTATTTCTGCTGTCAGTTTTATTTGTGCTGATGTATAAAAATACCTATGCACCAGCCTGTTTTTCCCTGTTGTGAGCAGTTCTTCTCCTCACTAAGCTCAGTGTGGCTGTGAGGTAATAGAGGGTTAGAAATATTACAGGAGAATGTGTAAGCTCAGTGCTGCATATATTGAATTTTTTTAAATAATCACTTCTGTGTTTTAGCTGGTAAAGGACATTTTTGCAGTATCCTACCTTAAAAACTCTCTCCTTGGGAAACCAGCCACAAGTTCGGGGAGGAAGAATGTTTGGTTACCTCTAGTGGTGCCAGCCAGGTTGTGACCAGCATTTACTTCTGGTCCAGTCAAGAAACTGCTGTTGAGGTTTTGTCATGACAGTCAAGAGATAAAAGTTGAAGTCCAACTGAGATAAACCCCTCTCTGTGTGTGATGCTTTACGTGAAGGTGGTGATGTGTTGCAGTACCAACGCCTGTGCTAATTTATTGCAGAGGAGGATTCATGGCTTGCTATTGCTGTGAATCCTCTGAGCCAGTAATTGCAGTGGCAGGAGCATCAGAGCTTTCAGACATGCAAGACTAAACACTAAATGTGGCCAGGCCCTTAGAGTGTGGTAATTTCTCATTATACCCGTACACTGACATTTTACAAAGAGAGAAAACCCACAGAAAACCAAACTAATGAACTTTCCCTTCCCCCCCTCTAGGCTTCAGGCTGGAATAATTAAGCAAGGAGATACCATAGGGCATGTGATGGTGTTGTTTGTACTAGCCAGGTGTTTTTAGCCACAGTGCTTAGTGCCTCAGGCCGTTGGCCACTGCAGCACTTTGTTATTGCTGCACATTCTTGGTGCTTTGACATGTGGCATCAACTGCAATCTTCTGAATTAGCATCTCTCGTCTTTGGGTATCCCTTATCCCTCCCAAAATGGGCATCCTTCTGGACCGAAGGAGGATGCTGCTGTTCTCTGAGGTGGACAGCCCCCTGATATTCTGCTGGCATTCCAATCACACACATTTGTAGAGAGATGTGTTTTGTTGCTGATGCAAAAACATGTAAGTATGTGGCATATGAAAAGCATGATTCCTTTTTAAGGGAAGATTTTTTTTTTTCTCTAAGTAACAGGCCCCAGAGATTTGATCCAGCTTTGGACTGCCACCTGCTTGTGTTCATAAGCCTGTTCAAAGTCACTTTAGTTGGGCCAGTTGTGAGGTGCTTACAGGAGTCTATGTTGTGCATTGCTCTTGTTGACCTGGACAAGAACTTTAAACTCCAAGTCATATATCAAGGGCAGGTGGGAGACAGTACTCCTGACCTCTTATGAAGTGCAACACCCTGATCTAGTGAAAGACAAGAGCATTTTAATCTGCTGTATGGGAAGTGAACATATACCTGACTACTTTGCAGGGCTGGGTGCATTCATGATTTTGCTCTCTCTTTTATATGTATTATATATGTAAAACTGTCACTGTGGTCCATATATATTAACTCCAGGTACTTTTATTTCAGGTGATAGTTGAGTGAGCAATAGTGTTCACTGCTCACTGGTACTTATTCTGCTTTGTTTCAAAACCTCGGTTATTTTGTCACAAATCTAATGGCAGGATGCCAAGGCTGAAAAACACACATGGTTGTGAACATATTTCATCCAAAAGATAGTAGTTTCTCAGCAGCTCATATTTATCAAGTTTTAAGAATATAGTATGCTGTTATCCAGTTTTATTTCAGACATATTAAGCCCCACATCCTGATTGACATATTATTTTGGAACTTGTATCATCTGCTTTTCTCACATACATCATCTTTCCTCTAAAGGAGCATCTGATACTGTAAAATATTTTTGTTAGATACTGATTTAGACAGCATCATCCAAACCAATAACAAAGTTAAGTGGCTTGTTCCTTGCCCTGAACGACCAACTTCTGCTGTGGAATTTCCCCTTTACACAGTGTATAGGGATGCTCCTTGTTTTTCCATTCCTGTTTCACATCAATTCCTCTCTATGTACCTGGTATCAAGAACAGCAAAGCAGCAAGAAGATCTTAACTAACTACAGACCATTTGGCATTCTTCTCTATTACTATTACTTTTAGTTAAAATAAAAAGGAGAAGAGTACAAGGGAAGAGAGCTGTTTAACAAATAAAACCGTCAGAGCTCTGATGGTTCCTCTGATTCATCTCACCTTACTCAGGTACAAAATCCGTGGAACTGCTCAGGATCTTCTATGTGAACAATAGCAGCTGGATTTTATTTTTGTTGCTGTTTTGAATACAGTTGGGATGGATTTCACTAAAGACTTCATCTAGAAGTTAAATTCCATGCTCACTACAGCTATTTCAATCAAACTGTACATCATGAAGACATCAGGATCAAGGTTTTCTTTCTGTCTGGTTTAATTTATATATTTTAAATTATGAACAGAGCAGCCAAGATTTTTAGGAAGGTAGAAGGTTCCAGCAGATACTAGATTGGCAAGGGTAAATTACCAAAGGTATGTTGTAGGTTAATATGTAAAATGGGTCAGCAGTTTTATCATGTGGTTCATGTCTCCAGGTGTGTGGAGTTTTGTGTCAGAATAGATTCATATCCATAAATACAAATGTGAATATTTGTTTTAGATTATTTATTCCTATTCCATCTCTTTTTCTAATGAGCAGCATTTTACATCCATGGTGGAGTCATATTAGAAGATAAATATTTGAGTGTTCATTCAGTGTCCTCCCACATTGTTTTGTTTTTAATGGGGTAGATGTTTTTGCTTAGAATATCTGTGTTAATGCTCTGAGTTACTTAACACGAGGAAAAACACAATACCCATGGCCAACCTAATATTAGTGATTGATAGTTGTTTAAAGTGTCCAGCTGACATTCCAAGGAGTCTTTGTGCTTATTCACAGGTGCAAAAGGGGCTTTTGTACCGTGCTTGTCTGATGCTGGGAGAGCTACACTGAGTAGGAAGGGAGTTCAAAAGAACATATGGGAGATGAGTATGGAGAGAGAAACAAATTGCAGCCATCCTGAAGTTTGGGATAGCTGTAAGGTTTTTTTGGGAGTTAGGAGAATAAAACTGCATAAACCATTTTCCTGACTGTGATTCTGGAGGATGTTGCTCCCCACACACTTTCTACTCCCTTTTAATAATTAATGGCTATACAGAAAGTCCACATTCCCAAGCAGTTTCAGTATCACTGCCAGGTAATGATGATAATTCTTCCTGGGGAGCACAGAGGACTGCTGCAGTATCGCAGAGACCACTGTGTGGCAACTGTGGACTTTTCAAAAATGTCTCCTGTCTGTGGGAGTAGGTCAGCTGCTGCTGCTTCTGCACAGCTCAATTCCCACAGCAGCCAAATGTCTGCAGTAGTCGTGGAGGGGGCGAGAGAAAATGTCTCCTTTTGGTTTTGAATTACCCTGGAAGGGGAAAAGAGTTCTTTTGTTTTCTGGGTGGGGTTTTTTGGTTGTTGTTGTTGTTGACTGTCACAAATTTGCTGCTGCTTTATTTAATATGTTTGAGCAACAACCCTGTTTGTACTTTGCAGTCGCACCAGAGATAGCAGTGAGCAGAATTCAATGCCTTGTATTAGGGATGGCCAATGAATATTTATGATAGACCTAGGGAGCCAGTAATAAAAATGAAATCGGCATGATGCCACTAGATCCAAATCTTTGATCTCTGTTTTAAGAGAAAATACAATAAAGCAGGGGATAATGGACTCATTATAATGGAATGGTTAGTTATGGTTACTTAGGGCAGTGTGAATAGGTGGCATTACATAAACTGCTCTGGTCTAGGATTTATGATTCAGAAATGTGTTGCAGGCACTGAGTTTCTACAGAAAATATCAGTTTATGATATTATTTTGGTTTAGTCAGTCCCAAGCACAAGGAACTAAAGATATACCTCTTTCAGATATTAGGATGGGCTGTGCTCTTGCCTTACTAGGGGTAGCAAAAGCCCTAAGAACCAGCAAGGCCCTTCTGCTCGACCTCTTTCTGTGCTTCTGCTCCTCATTCATCATCCTGTGAGCAGGTAGAGGGAGAGTTGAGCATTGCAGGAAGGTGGAAATTAGATTCCAGTCCCTGACCAGGCTGTCTTGCTGGATACCAGATGTGAGGGGACACTTGGGGTCATCAGGGAAGAGGGGACAGCTGCTGGTTTGGCATCACCAGGAGGATGCAGAAGTCGTGGCTGGAGATGGATGCTGCAGCAGGACCCACCTACATCCACCAGGAGCAGGGAGAAACAGCTGAAACAGCTCGTGGGAAGCCTAATGAAGGAGCTGGTATTTGACAGGGACAGGGAGCAGGAGCGAGTGAGCTGTTTTTCTTTTTAAGGGTTGCAATTACTTGCTTAACACCCCTGCCACACTAAGCAAGATGCAGAGGAGGGTTGATTCCAGGCCATAGATGAAAGCTGATCCTGAAGTCTCTGTCTAGCCAGGCAGGAGGAAGAAATGGAAACTCAGTGTTTTCTGATTCGTTTCAAACTCATGTAATTTCTAAGGGACTTCGTCACTAATGACATCTGGCAAGGGGTTAGTCCCTAATGTGGCCCATCTTTCCCTTTTCAAGAAAAAGAAAGTATATGCTATAGTGAACTTTGGAAAACAGCTATTAAGCAACCACAGTAACTGCTTCTGATAGGATCTTTTTTTTTTTTTTGTCTGATGAGGATTTTACCCAGCATGTTTGGCCTTGGAGGAGAGCCTGGATGGTATTGCCAGCTGGAATTGTCAGAGCTGCTTTGTCTTCTGTCCTAGGAAAACAGAAGCCTGGCGGGCAGTCACTCTCGCTCTTATTTCATATCCCTGCTTAGTCAGAGTTGCCAGCCCCAAGCACTGAAAATCCTGAGTCAGGCCACAAACAATCACGAGATTTGGCTTGAAAATCATGAGATTTTTTAATTGCAAGTAGTTTATTTGGGATTTCTTTGAGTCTTTAGAGTATCTGTTCTGCCAGTTTTATTGTACAAATCCCAGAGCTTGAAAATATGCTTTGCTGAATTATACATGTGTTTATTTACTGAAATGAAAGCCAGGTTCATTTATGGTTACCTGACCTCTGGAGTTCATGGGGAAAAGACCAGCATGTCTAAATGATGTGGGATGACCAGGTTGCTCAATGAGGGGCCTGTTCTGGATTGGTGATCGCCCTGAGGATTATGAGCTTCATTGTCACAGTGTCACTTTGACCCGTGGGCTTTTTTGAAGGAACCTTTTTTTTTGTTGGGCAATGCCTGAAAGTGTCCTTTCAGTTCAGGGCAACAAACACTTTGCACAGGTTGTTCCCCATTTACCTTGCAACAGCTTTTCATGGGCATCTTTTCATGTGGCTCCTTGCCAGCGAGGGCCCAACTAATCCATTCTCTTCCCGCTGCAGCTCCCCTGTCGCTCGGGTCTCGCCCGGAGCGCACACGTGCGGGTGCTTTGTGCCATGCAGAGTCACGGGGGTCCTGTGCTGGCACGGCGTGGATGGCAGTACTGGAAGGCAGGGAAACGTGCACCAAAGGTCTGGACTAGTGTTGGTAACTCTCAGGTACAGAGCCGTCACTTGGGCTTGGGGAGAGCATCTTATAGCATTGAAAATTCGTTTGGGCAGAGTTGTCCGAAACATTTTGTCCCCAAGTACTGAGCAGTTATGCTGGCAATGTCTCCTCATATTCCTTTTTTCTGCAAGATTTTTACACCCTCCCCCTTTTTTTTTCCTTGTTACTTTTCTCCTCTTTCTTGCAAAACCCTTGGGTTTTGACTCCTTAGCTGTATATGTGCCCCATTACTCCCTATCCAGTCTGCCTGTATCTGCTGCAAAAGAAATTTAGATAACCTTGACTCACGGTTTTTCAGTACTAAGACTCCTTCCTGGCTCCATGGGAACAACAAGCTTCCCTTGAACCAGGTGTCCCTTGAACCTCAGCTAGAGGTTCTCAGCTCTAGGGCTCCTCCCAAGCCACTCTACTGGGTACAGTTGAGAACTTTAGGGAACCAAACTCTTCTAAATATACAAATATTTGACTGTGGCTCTCTAAAAATGAAAATCTTTGCATTTAAACAAAATGCTGGGAGTCCTCCACATCGTTGGGAAGTCCTTCTTTTACTAATCAGGGTAGTGTTTTCAAAGGTAGAAATGCTCCTGGAGAATAGAATGTGCAGCCTGGAGCTCCCTTGATTTTGCAAGGAGACCCATGTTAACTAGATTGCTTTTGTGAGGCAGAGGATATAAGTGGTAAGGCGCTGCTAGCAATAAAGTGTGTGATGCTCTGTAAATTTACCCTGGCTGGCACAGAGGATTGTTCTGGTTATATGTCACAGTCTTTATTAAATTTGTCCTGGATGTTGTGAGCATTTTGTTCATGTAGTCATGTTAATTTTGACAATAAAACTGACCATAAGGGGCCTTTTCAAAAATGGAAGTTGAAGCATTTTAAGCTGTCCTTTTCTTTTTTCTTCACATTTCAGTATCCTTACAGTGAATAACATCATGCATGGGAAAACCTCAGATTTTATTGACTTTGAATTTTTGTTGAGCTAGGATTGGGAAGTGGCAAATGAATTGGCTCCTTCTGGAGTCCTACCTGATGCTCGGGAAAGTTGATTGGAAGGGTTTGTTCCTCCTGAGTGTGGTCTGCGGGTAGTCACTTGACTTAAATGAAGCTGTTTTTATATAAAGAGATTATTTCCACACCTGTGATACTGAAAGAGCTTGTTTTAACTCAGTAGCCAGTTCTTGCACACTGAGTAATCTAAATACAGGTCTTTTACTTCCTTAAAAAAAAAAAAAAGTAAAACCCCCCGGAAGTCAACTAGTTGATATATACTTTAATTCAACATGCATTTAATGTAAGGCTTAAACTCTAAACAATTCCCTTGACTTTTTAAACCATCTTTCCTGGTTTTGCACATACTTTTTCCTTTTCTCTGTTTTGTTCTGATTTTTAGCTGAAAGAAAGACTTTATTTGGGAGCAGGAGAGGAAGTGTTGCTGGAATAATTTTTCTTTTGATCTGTCCAACAGTTTATGGCTTCTATATCTTAAATTCAGTACTTTGATCACTATCTGTTTTGCTACCAAGGCCCTGTGCGGTGTGAGTTTACTATTGAGGCAGCTGGGGCTCTGCTCCCCCAGCCCCAGTGAGAACCATGAGGTAATAAAATCAGAGTAAATTAAATGTGTTTTCTCAAGCCCTCTGCGTGATTCCCAGCTATTAATCTCCCACTGCAGCTCTGCCAGCTGAAAAGTAGCTGCTTTCTTGCCTGGGACGGTGCTGTGCACATCCAGCTCCATCTTCCAGCAGGGGCCTCCAGAGCCACAGGAGGTGGTGGAGCAGCCGCCGGGCAGCTGCAGCAGTGCACAAAGAGGCCCTTTCACACACGTTCTTGCTAGAAAAGCACATGTGCAGCTCAAACAAGTTCCAGTGCCCATCTGACTTGAGCAACAGCCACCGCAGGGAATCTGTCAAGGTTTGGGGTTTTTTTTCTGAAATTGGTCAGTAGATATATGGTGCTAATGCATGTTTCTGACTTGATGAACGCTGTGTTTGGGCCCAGGATTTCGTTCAGTCTAGATTTTTTTGTGGTGAGGAGGGTTGCTGAAGGACAAGGGAAAGGAACTTATCTCCCCTCTGATAGGCTACTGGAATGCAGCACTGCTTCTTGCCCTGAGCCTGCTGTGCAGTGATGTGCCATCACGATGGACACGTGTCAGTGCAGCAGAGGGTACTTCTAAGTATCACAGGCTAACTCCCATTTTGAGCTCCTCTCCAGAGGACTGAATGACTCACCTTCAGAGAAGGTCCCTCTGAAAGTGGAAGCAGGACTTTGCATATGACAGTGCAGAACCTTGCTGGTTGGCGGGACGCCCATTTTCTCCTCCCTAAATCAAGGAGTGTGCTCCTGGGCTTTGTGAATGAGAGATTTGTTGGAAGAAAAAAAAAATGGTATGAAGTCTCAACAAACACTGATTTAGTAAGCTTGGCTTTCTGTATAAATTCCTGTTTTGAAGTTGGCTTCCATTGGGAAAAAACATGCTTTTTAAAATTTGCTGAAATGTTGGCATACAAAAAAAAGAGTCGCTTCTTGAGTTGTACAGACTCCAGAGACTCTTCCTGCTGTGTTGGCCAACTTGACTTGCAATGCCCATTCTCCTGAAAGAGGAATTCTGGGTCAAGGTCAAAAATCTGCAACCCAAGGAGGGGCAGTCCAACGAAAGACAAAGCAGAGGAACTTGTAGGTAGCACTGTCCCCTACATACAGGTGCTGATGCCAAGCGTGGGTGGAGTGGCTTGTAGCTTCCAAGTCAGCAAGCCGGGTGTTGGTAGGAGACCAGCACAAGCTGGGGTGTGTTAACCCCACACTCCTCCCAGCACTCGGCTGTGATCCCTGGCTGTTACACCTGTGGGGATGCACACCTGGAGATGGTGACACTGGTGGGGACTCCCTTGCCTGGAGGGAATCTGGCCCTTGTCTTTGTCACATGGGCAGGAGCATGTTTTATCCCCAACAGCCAATATATATCCATTATTAACAGCGCTTGCCTTGTTTGTGGAAAATCCCTCTGGGTGACACTGAGGATGTTCCAAACCCACCTGGATGTGTTCCTGTGTCACCTGCTCTAGGTGAACCTGCCTTGGCAGGGGGTTGGACTGGGTGATCTCCAGAGGTCTCTTCCAAGCCTAACAATTCTGTGAGTGGTACCTGGTGCGGTAAGTACACACCAGATAGGAGAGGGCTGCTACCCAGACCCCACCACACGTGCTGGGCTGCTCAGTAGAGTGAAAGTCAGGCACGGTTGGGAGCAGCACATCGAATAACAGCGACTCGAGCCGCAGATGCCGCGGCAGGTGCTCGGTGCCCCAGGTGTGCGCGGCGGATGCTCTGGGCAGGGCTCGCCCTGCCGGGGGAAGGGATGCGGGGATGCGGGCGAGTGCAAGGCGCCGCGTTCCACCTTTAGTATTCGCCACCCTGCTGTAATCGCCTTTGCCCGGCCAGCGATTTAATGAGCTGTTTGTGCATGTGACCGCGGCGCATGTGAGCGCTGCGGGGGTTATGTAATGGGCGCAGTGTCTGGCTCCGGGAGGCGGCCCCGAGCCCGCAACCGGTTCGGCCCCGCCGTGAGGGAGCTGATAAATCGCTCCCGCGGATCCGGCGGGGATGTATTTGCATGGCACACACATCGCCGAGACGCCGAAGGGAGCCGCGAATTGCGCGTTATGTAACGCGGCTGGAGCGAAGGGAAGCAAAACAACAGTCTCCCCTCCTTCCCCGCTGCCCCCCCCCGTCGCCAAAACATCCTGGAATATCCCCGCCTGCTTTGCCGCTGCCTCTGGAAGAGGTTTGGCGGGCAGCGGAGGTGTCTCCCCGGGTTTGTGGGTGATGGATTTGGCAGAGGATACTGGAGTGCAGGCGCTGAAGTTTGGGCGTGCAGGTGGCCTGTGAGGAGTTTCCATCCATTGTTTTGTGTTGGAGACTCCCCAGTGGCATTGCACAGGGGTGCCTGTGTGGAGCTGCCAATGTTCTTGCCATAAACCTCTCGCCTTTTATCCACTTCTCTGCAAAAGAGAAGGTCCTGTGACTGCACGGAGGGGGGAATACCATCAAATGTGGAGCAGCTGGGGCAGTTTATAATTTAAGCAACAACTTTTATTAATAACCAGCTGAGGGACAAATTGACGTAACAGAGCTGAAAGACAGAGAAGTGATTCCCCCCATCCCCACCCTGCCACATTCACCCCATCATTCCTCCAAAGTAAGATTTGAAATCCCATCGTTCCTCCTCTGATGGAAGCTAATGTTCATTTTCTTGCCCTTGAAAAGAACAATAGTGCTGCCCAGGAGCTGTGAAGAAACCAAACCCTCCAAAATTTTGAGGTGTATTAAATCTTCCCTACTTTCTAAGGGCCGGAATATACTGCTTACAGGCAGTCTGATTGCATGGCAGTCAAAACATTTTCTTCTTAAACATTTCCCCTGCCACCACTACAGTAAGAAAATAGCCATTTATAAAGCTGTGCTTGCAACAAAATCCAATGCTGTTTGATAAGATCAGGTATCCTGGCTGTGCATTTGGGGAATATTCAGCAAATAATATCACTTTATATGATACACATTCTATTATCCTGTATTTCCAAGAGGAAGTTATTGTTGGACTTGGGTTTTGTATTAATAGGCATCACGAAATAGTATTTTTTTTTTCCTGGTGCTTAGAGATTTTTCTCTTCATTTCTGTTACTTTTCCTCTATTCTTTCACTTCGCCTTTCTATACAGAGTGAACATACCCATGTTTAAATATACATTATGATGTATAGTTACATAACCCTGTCTTGCAAAGCACTGAAAAAATGATCCCTGGCTTTATCTTCTGACTCTTTTTTAAAAGTAACAGGTTTCGTGTATAATCTAGCACCATCAAAAGACAGAGGGAGGCATGCTGCAGCTTCATAAGGATGGTTTTCCACAAATCAGAACAAAAATAATAGAAATTATGCCCCAACAAATATCATATGCTATGCTTTTGCTAGCCAGCAAGTCTTAAATCCATGTGTTTGCTAACGAGTGGATACTGACTTTATTTAATGAGTTGGTGATGCAGTTGGTGACTGCTCATTATCACCAGAGAATTTAACTTGCTGCAGCAACTCAGAAAATAAATTAGTGTAGCTCAGACTCTGGACTGTGCCGTGGGTGAAATGAGAACTTTTCCTCTCTGCAGCTTTATCAGTCTTTGGTTTTTCCTGCTTCATATTAGCCATTCTGAGCTGTATTGCAGATCCTTTAACCATCCATTGCTAATCTATCCAAGGAAATGGTCCCACACCCCACCTCTCCTGAGCAGAGGCAGTGCCCAAACAGGTAAACAGATTCAGAGGTCTTGACAGCTGGAGATGCACAACATGCTGGCTCTCAGAATAAAAGACCGTTCTCCCAAGCTGTGGTGAGAGAATATTAGGACTCCAGTTATCACCTAACAAGGCATTACAGGACATAAAGGAGCTCTAGAGGTATGGAAAGCTCTAACTACAACTTGAGCAGGTCAGGTTGCTTATGAACGAGAGCCAGTCAGGAGTCCTAGTACAGTGTTGGACTGGCCAAATGAAAACACCTTGTTCAGGTACCACTCATGGAAAGAAAATACTGAAAATCTTCATGTTCTGCAGCCTACATTTTGTTGGGCTTCATTCCTTAGATACCAATGTGCCCTCAGATCTGCGGGTGAGTAGATAATCAGAAGCACAGCAGATAAATAATAACAATGAAATTTGTTTTATTTTGGAATGGTTAGAAATCCAGTGTCCCTCTAGGGTATAAATACAGTAGAAGAGGTTTTGTGTGTTTGTGTTTCAAGACAAAAGTTCTTTATTCTTGGAATATACAATTAAAGAGAAAACTGATTCATTTGCTCCCTCCCTGGTGCAGTTTTAGAATATGGTTCTGATTGCTGGTGCTTGGCTGCTATCTCAGGATTTTTACACAGTGCTGGAACTCAGAAAGGTATGTAGTGAAACTTTAAAGCTCTGTCGACTTTTGGAAATGTTCACCTGTTTAGGAAAAAAAAAAAAAGGAGCCAACCTACAGAGAATTTTAAAAATAGCCCAAGTCCTCCTGGAATTCAATTACAGATGCCTGCCAGCTGCTTCCCCTGCCTGGGACACGCATTTCAAGCTCCTCTGTTCCTCTGGATGCTCCTTGCAGGGGAACAGCCCGTGTGACATGACTGATGAACAGAGAGATTGGAGAGAGAGGTGCTGGGGTGTGGACCCCTGCCATGCCTCCATCCCACCTGCTGCTCGGGCTGTCCTTTCATAGTCACGATTTGAGCTGTGCGATTGTTGTACAATGTGGATACCGGCTGTGCGACCACTGCTGGGACTGGCACTTTATTCTCATGCTATGTGCAATGACTTTTTCAAAAGCTTTTTATTTAGCCCCTGTAGCAATGTGTCTTACAAAAAAAAAAAAAAAAAAAGAAAAAAACACCAAAAAAAACATTATAAGAGTCCCATCTCCTTGGATCTGTATTCTGGCTGAGTTCACAGGCACACATCATGTCTCCCATTTGCTAAAACACTGAAGTGCAGACCCTGAGCTAAACTGCAGGGTTCATTTCCCCTGGAAATATATGCAGAGTGTAATATATTTGCCCATAAGTGCCTGTGCTGGATTCTCCCATAATATGGACGCTACCCTTAAGCAATTGTTGCCAAAGTTGTCATGCAAGGCCAGAAGAAAAAAGAAAAAAAAAAGCAAAAAAAAGGGCAAAAAAAAAAAAGGCAACCCCCTCAAACTGTGCTTACTTATTAAATTACATGTACTGCCTTTTGTTGTGTATCATCTTTTTTGGTCTGGTTGCAGATGATTCAGCTGTCCAGTTCCAGGAGAACATTTTCCAGCAATGTAGTTTGGATGTAATCCTCTTTCTGGTATTGTCCTGTTTTACCCCCATAGGCTTTCTGAGTGTGTGTGCCCATCTGTGTGTGGCAGTGACAGGAGCTTTCCACCCAGTCTAGCTGTCTGCAGGATCTCACTGGTTCTGTGCTGCCTTGCTCTCTTGGGTATCGTTTTACTCTTTGATTGGGAAGAATATGGTTTGAGGGTTTGTGGCAGAAATTCATTTACTAATTCATAGGGGAGGGAAGTGGGGGAGGGGAGGAGAGGGAAGGGAAATAATTCTTTGGTAGAGAACAACAATCCTCCAAGGACATAGTTACAGCATTTCTTGTTAAAGTACAACGTGTCTGTTTTCAAATTGTGTAGAAAATGCAGGGATTCTGTGGCTTAGGCTGTTGCCTACTTTACACACAGCTGTGATGCAGATACAGCTGTTCTGAGCTGAGCAGTTCCCTGCTTGATGTCTGGTCCCACTGATTTCAGGAGACAGTTCTTATTCACAGCTCTTCCCATGCTATGACATGGCTGCCCGAGAGCTGGAGACATGGATGCCTTGTTTGGTTGGAGATTTCTCGGTGATTTTTAATTTTGGTGCAGAGATCCCAGCAGAACTGATTTTAATTAAGAATCTGATCCGTAGCTCTTACATTTAACGGTGGGATGTACCTGCTTACAGTGTGCAGTGCTGCCCTGCCTTGGGGATCCCTAGGCTAGCTCCAAATTAGCTCATTAACTAATTTCACTGGCAGAACTGTGCAGCTTCCCTTTCTGGTGCTGCCTTTTTTGTGTTTTCTGAGGTTCCTCTCTGTAGTGTTGCACAGATGCACTCACAGCCTCTCGTGAACTGAGGTCACATTTGATTTGATGTTAAAATCAAGCAGTTCTCTTGCTGTTTGATATGTAGATTTTTTTTTTTTTCTTCATAAGATTTTAAGTCGGGTCGATGCTTCCAAATTTTATTTTTAGAGGAGCCTGATACCTGTGCGGTAAACATGGTGAAGCTGATGTCTGAGAAGTGGAAGTGCACACAGCAAGTCCCTGGAGCTGACAGATTTCAAAGGGCTGTAGCTGGTTGTGTAAGCCACTAGCTTGGATGGTTTGATGTAATGCTGTTTCCAGACAGTGTGGGGATTGCATGTGCCAGTGCTGTGTGTTGCCAGACAGAAACCACAGCAATTCGCCCTCAACATAATTACCACCTACAGCAAGGCTAGCAGCTTTTAAATGAGGAGGAGTGGGATTCTTTATCTAGGAGTTTATCCTTTATCAAGGAGTTTATGTCTTGCTGTAAATCCACCTAATCTCTTTATTAGAAGGGCAAGGAATAGTGACAAGCCTCAGCCAACATCACACATAATGAAGTATTTTTTAAATAATCTCTTTGATGTTAAATGTAGCACAGGCAGAATCCAGAAAAATCAGGTGGCACTTCTTACAGTGATGGTTTTGGACGTACAGCAGAGCTTCTGTTACATGGGAGGCTTTAATGTGCATTTTCAGTACCTCGTTTCCTTCTATCTGGATGCAAAGATTAATATTATTCGAAGTATAGCTCTAGCCACTTACAGGCTTCTTTAGGATGGTTGTTTGTTTAAATTACTGGGGAACATTGTTAGAAGGGAAAATACTAAGTTAAAAATTTGTAATTAATTCTTTATTTCCTTTTCTTACCTACTTTACTAATTCCTCTGATTAATATATTAAGAATCAAGCTGTCTTATGACTACAGAGGTTGCTTGCATGTGGATGTGGGGGGATGTATCCATCATGAAAAAACAGACACTTGGGATTTGATTGTTTTGCTGTGCTGGTAGGAGTAACATGTCAGGGGAATGTAAGGTGGCTTCCTTTGCACCTGATCCAAATCCCATTAAAGACAGTAAAAAGATTTCTAATGTTATTAGACCCATGATGGGATCACTCCAGCCACACTTCCCTCGTTCCCTTTCTGCTGGCGTTGCCTGTGCAGTGTTCCCTGTGGGCTGGTGTCTGTATTCCCCTCCTTTGCGTTAAGAAAGGATCAGTTATAACAAGTAGGAAGTTTTCTACCCCTGCCCACCAAATAACTGGTTTAAAGGTTTCCCAGTCATTGCACCTGCTCCTCAGTTACAAAGCTCAGGTATCTGTAGTAGAAATGTTGGTGGGGAGAGCGGCATGGGGACCTGAGCACCCAAACAAGCCAAGAGGGCCCTTTACACTGTGTTGCTTTCAAATCTGCCTACTTAGTTTGCAGATAGAATCAATTACTTTGCCATTTATGTGATCTATATCATTCTTTCTTGTAATTATGAGCACAAAGAAAGCCTGATATTGAAGAAGTGGTCTCCTGTGGCACAGATCAAGGGTATTAGTCATTTGGATGAAGGGAGCTTAGTTTTTGCTTGTGCCCCTTCTGCATTTGTACAGTGTGTTCCATGAAGGCTGAAAGATGGTTCTGTGCTAGGAAAAACGTAGGGTGCCTTCAGTGCAAAATTTATTACAGCATACAGGAACACACCCACTGCCAAAAATACTTGACAGAGCATGAAAGGAGTCCACTCTCCTCTGTTAGGTCTGCAAAAAGTTGGAGGAGTACATGCTTATGAAACATTGTGGATACAGCACATGAGTGTTCAAGTGAATCTTATGAGCTGAGTGCACCTGACAGACACACCTGTCTGCCCCCCTTGTCAGCTCCAAGTTCCCTGCTTCCTTCTTAGCCTGGAATTTTCAGCTCTCCCAGCACATTGTTTGTGCCTTATGGAAGGCTTTGACCATTAGAGCTTTGCACTAAATACATCTGTAATCGTGTTGTAGAAGGATCTTAATTAGAGTTGTAAGAGCACCACACTCAATCCATGTGAGCTCCTGGTTGTGCAGTAGTTGATATGATCATCAATCTCCTTGAGATGGCTTTTTTCATCCCCTGAAATGTAACCCCGGCTTCACCTGCACCTGAACTTCTTTTGTGTGTAATTTAATACCAAAAGGAGGAAAAAGCATCTCAAGTGATTTCCTGTGAACCTTTGCTCAAGGTGAAGGAGGAGACAGATGCATTCACTGCCTTAAAAATGGTTGACTGTTGGATCAATAGATCAGATTGTTTGGTGTCCACGAGTGAATCTCTTTTGCCACTATTGGATACAGTGGTATGAAGCAAATTTTCTTTTCTTGAGGCTGTCTGTCTGCCAGGTGGAGTGGTAGTTAGGCCAAGAGATGGACTTGCAGTTGTGAAATCTGTGAAATCTATGGCCTCTCTAGACTGCTGAAGACGTTCAGTAGGCACACAGCTCGCTGCCCAGCAAGCACATTTAGCATCTCCCCACAAAGACCCGGTAGTTTTTGAAGGATGTGGGAATACATGGTAATATTTCATGTCAAAGAGCTTTATTGCAGTCAGTATGTGATGCCATAAACCCTGTGGTAGATGTTTACAGAGTAATTTGTGCCATTAAAGGGAAACTTGAAAATAATTGAGTTTTTCTGACTCTGACTGCATCATTTTCTGCCTGTGCTGTGTTGGCTCAAGTTTGAAGTCCCAATTTAGCTGAAACTTTAGGCAGGAGGACAATATTCTGAGGCAAGCTGTCTACCTGCAGGTCCCATTATCATCAGGAGTGTAGCATCTTTCAGGAGCAGACTGTAAATTAAGGCCTGCAAGATCTGGCCATGTCCTCCCAGTCCTGCTTTTGTCTTTTGCCTTATGATACGAGATTTATATTTGTGTCACGAAACAGACCATAATGGTTATCTCAGAACTCATTGTTATTTTGCAGTGTTTTTATGAGGCCAGGAGCCTAATGCTGCGAAGTTGTTTGTAATGTTAAGCTTCTACACCTAAAGCAGTGAGGTATCCATGGTAACTGTATTGCCTGTACACAGTCCTCTGGCTGCCTTTTCACACAGGTCAGAGAACGAACATTCCCAGATACTAGCTCAATTTAGTCTGCCTTAAACATCAGATATTTTTAAAAAGACACTGGCTCTGACTTTTTTTTTTAATAGAATTCATCTTAAATTAGCCATTTGAGCCTCTGCATTCTGCTAGTGAAAAGCAATGTAAAAAGCCTCTGCCACTGTAAATATGTCTGTTGCTCAGACCTATTCAAATTAAACCTAAGTCTTGTGCTGAAAATGTTAAAGGCTTTGCAGCAAGGAAATTCCAAGTTAAAGTTTCTGCTTCACCCTGAAGAAACATCCTAATGGGAAGTTTACAACATACAGTTTCTACGTCCTCTGTCAGTACTTGGTATGCTCAGTTTCCTTTGACTTCTCTTGTAGTTAAATCTAAGATTGGACTCCAAAGATTATCCCACTTCCTTCCCGATCTTCTTGTTGATATGCAGAATATATGTTCATAGCGTCTGTTCTAATCTATAATGACTTTTTGCTGTTGTCTGAGGTACTTATCTGCATATTCCAAAGCCTGAGGAAAATTCTTGGCAAAACTGGATGCTGTGCTTGGAACTTTTTTCATCTGCCAGCCTATTTCCATTTGCAGCTTTTCCTGCCTGTTTTTTTGGACATCATTTTGCTTCATCTTGGTTTGTTCTGTCAGTTCCAATGCTTTTGCTATAGTGAATCATCAGGTGTGTTTCTTCTGAGAGTTTGGATTAGAGATTCAGGTGTGGAAGAGGAGGAGGAAAAGGCCCAACTTTTAACCAGATGCTTCTTTCCCAAATGCTTGCTTTGCCCTTTTCCAGTCTCTTCCAGAGCTGCTTTGCTAAACAAGGAGGGATGATTACCAGAGTTACTGAGGGGGAAAAGCTACAAATCAAGTGTCACATGTATTATAATGTGTCATTGGCACAGCCAGGGGACAGGGAGGAAAAAGGCAAATTCAGAGGGGACAAGAATGAAGAAAAAAGATGGAAGACAGCAAAGCAGGAGAGACAAAATCCAGATCCTGTGCCGGTCTTCCACATCGTCCCTTCTGCACTATATAAATCTGTCAAGATTTTGGCTGTCTCAGCAGCTCAGGGTCCCACAGCTAGAATACTAATACTTGCTTCTACATATAGTGAATTTTAGACCAGAGAAGGACATTAAGGATGTAGGTGGAGGCATCTGTGTGACACTCAGTCCTTAGCAGTCAGAAAGCCATTTCATCATCAAGGGAACTCACAGGGAGACAGAAAGGCACTAATATGTATAGGAAACCAATTTATGTAACAAAGTCTTTGCGAAGTTGTAATTAATTAAAGGAACTAAATAATGGTGACATTCTGGTCAGTGTTATTTTGGGCTAAATGAGGGATCTGGTGTTCATAGGCTGTCATCAGTGGGGAAATCTGATGGTGTGGCTGTCTCAGCCATGCAAAGACATTCTTATGTGTCTTGGAGGATAAAGTACTTTGGACATAGAAGAACATCTGTAGAAGGGAGAAGGAGAGTTTGGAGAGTCACCTGGCTGAGCAAGGGAGTGTGGGTAGCCAGCTCAACACCAGCAGAATGTCTCTCTGAAGAAGGGAGCCTTGAGCTTCTCTCCAAGAAGCTGCCCTTTGTTCAAGAGCTGAAGTGTTTCTATTCACCATCATTTTTATATAAACCATAGTATTTTGCTAAGCAAAGATGAAGACAAGATAAAATGCAGACCTTTTTCATGCTGGGATTTTAGTAATGTACTCTCTTGCTATGGCAGTTCTGCATTTTGCCTGTTGAAGTCAGGGTTCAAGCTGATATTTTGGGTCACTATAGTGCTCTGCACGTCTCCTCATCATAAACGTCATAAAACCTATTTTTCTCTTGAATCTACATCAGATTGCACTGGTTTCTGGATTCAATACAAGTAGACTTGGTATACTTCGTGTTGCCTTTTAAGCACACGAGCATTGCTAAAGAGGGTCAGACCAGAGGATTAAGAGTGCTTCTCACTGTGTGGCCATCACCAGATGCCTCACAAGGTCTAAGAATCCCCACTGTAGGCAGAGCTGAAGTTTTCTATTCTTCCTGAAGCCTTGGGATAATCCTTAACAGTAAGACCATAAATCTGTGGCCCCTAAAGCAAGAGATTTTGTCTTCTTTCCCATAGTTGTTTTTTTAACATTTGCTATTGTAACTGGTTTTGCTTGTTGTCTATGGAAATGCCCAAATCCTCTTCTGAGTTGAATTCTTGCCCTCGGTGACTTCCCATGATAATGAGGTTTCTGCCATCTAATTATAAGTGGGATAATAATTATTTCTTTATTACTTTTTCATTTACCATCTTTACATTGCGTTGGAGGCCACTTTTTGTGTGGGAGAGGAAAGAGGAATTCCCAGCCTCCCTGTCTCCTCACCATTCATGCTTTGCTCTACTTTTGTCACATCTTTCCACCTCTTTTCTTAGGTGAGCAATCTCAATCTACAACACCACAGTTTTTCTACACCTCTATGTGCTCCCAGCACTTCTCTGAGCCTTCCAGGAAATGGCAACTTAGATGAAACTGTGTCATTGATCTTAGAGCTCTAACTTTGCCTATACTATTTCCCACCCTGCTCAACATTTTAAGAAGGTTTTTTTTTGCTAACTAAATGCAGCAGCAATGCTGCATTCAGAGCAGAGGATTTTACTAATAATCAGAATAGCCTGAGCAGGGAGTTAGGTAGCCCCTAAAACTGTTGGTGGCGCTTGTTTTGCATTCCCTCGAAGCACTGCCTGGCTGCCATGTGTGTACAGTTTTAATTCCCACTTACTGGAGCTTTAAAGTTTATCTTGGTTTTCATGAGGCTGTTGAGCCCGTATGTTGGGATGTTGCATGGCATTTATGAGAGAGATGTCATTAGTGGGGATACCAGTCCTCTTGAAACACAGTAGGAAAAAAATTGCAGTTCCAGGACTTCCAGAGCAGGTTTTCTGCAGCCTCACAGTTAATCTACGCTGTACTTAACAGCTCTAAAGAAGCAGATGACATTGTATTTCCATAGCTACATGCTGTGCATGTAGGAATGTTCCAGTGGTAATATATTTCTCCTTGGAAGCAATAGACTTTTAGGCATTATAATGGCAACAGCTTCATAATGTATGTATACTAAAATCTGTTATGGTGAAACAGCTAATGCCCATGTGCAGCAGTCTTATCTGGGACATAAATAACTCAGCAATTTTAGCAAATATTAAAGGGGCAGTTTAGTATTACGGGTGAACAGCTTGCATATTAAATTTTATACAAACATGAATTTGTCTTTTAGTAGTGAGAATTTGAAAAGCTAAGACAGGCTCATGAAAATGGGTCTTCGTCTCCCCCTTGTCTCTGTCTTGGAACCAACTGATTTAATTTCAATCAAATTTCTGGTAATTTTTTCAACCAGTTCTAGAGTGGCTTCAATTTTATTTTTTTTTTTTTGTTCAAGCTAGAAGATAACTTTTTCCTGATCTTGGGAAAGTTAGCATTTAGAAATTGCTTTTGCTCCTAAAATAAGGCAACAGCCAAGAAGCTATCGAGCTATTGCCATGACAGCCAATATGCCTCTGAAAGTTATTAAAAACAAAATGTTACTCTCTTAACAACATTTCAGTTTCATTCAGCAACTTTGGCTAATAGAAATAGTTTATGAAACTTCTGCTGCAGTGTTGCACAAAGTCAGAATTATTTCCATGGCAGTCTTCAAAGGATGTTATTAGGTTTATTTGTTTAAACTGATGAAATCTTAGACTCCAAGAGTGGAAAGCTAATATTGGCCTCTAATTTAAAAGGGAGGATTGAGAACTGCTTTGGAAACAGAGAGGTTTTTCCTACTGAAAGATGCCTTCAAAAATCAGAATGCCTGTCTGTCACTTGGAAGAGAAGCTCTGTCATAAAAAGCTCAGATATGCCAGAAAAGACCAGCTCCAACACCAGGTCACTGCAGGTTTGTGAGTCAGGAGGTAAAAGCCAGGATAAACCCTGAATAACCTCAGAGAGGTGCTTATCCTGCTCACTTATTAATGACATTACTGGGACTTGAGATAGCTCGGCCTAACCCAGGGTCTGAATGGAGACCTGATTCCTTATGCCTGGGGAATGAACCTGCCAAGTGCCTTTTTTCCAGCCTCCTGAGGAATTCAGTGCAGGGGTTATCATAGAGCCCAACTCTGTGTGTCAACACAGCCTTTGCCAGGGCAGAAACAGAGCTCAGATCTTCAGTGATGATGTTTTAGTCATAAGATTATCCATTTCTTATACTTTATCGAGGGGTCCTTTCCTTTTAGTGTGGCCTTACCTCATAATCCTGTATTGCCATTAATTCTGAGTTACTTGGGGGTGGATTTGGTGCTTGAGGAAGAGGGGATGTGTCTCTTTGTGGTGACAACCAAGTGTCAGCAACTCTGTCCTTGCTGAGAGTCAGCAGCAAGGATCTGAGCTCCTCTTGGCATGCACTATCAACAAATCTGCTGGAGGAGGTTGCTTAATATGTAGTTGATATTTACCACCCCTGGCAGTCGAAGTCAAATCAGGCTCCTAGAAATGATGAAACTACTTGGGTGTGGTTTCCTAATGATCAAAACCCCATCCACATATTTTAGTAGGGTTTAATTCTTTTTGGTTTATTTTTCCTGGCTTTCTGACTCTGGCCACACAGATTTCACATTTCTAAGTACTATTCCCAGGACCAGGAGCACTAGAAATTAGCAGGGGTCGGGGTGGTTTTTGTTTTGGACTCTTTTTTTTCAATGTAAACTGGAATTCTCATACAAGCACATAACTCTGGGTGCTGAACTTAAAGTGCCAGCTATCATGAAAAGGATTATACAGTTGGGACAGTTGACATGAATAGAAAATTCCCAATCAAGTTTACTGGAAATTTATTTCAACTACTGTTTTTTTAAAACAGGGGAGCATGAATTATAAATATTTTCAAATTATACCTGTCAAAATGGATAACTGATAAAGCACCAGACTTGTGGTGTTGTCTAACTTTGCTCTACTTTTCTGATAGTCTGAAATGCCACCTAATTTCATAGATACAGTGAAATCAGTGCAGCAGCTGGCTGTGCTCCAGGTGGGAATTGTTCTCCTCTGCTGAGAACTGGAGAAGGATGCAGCATTTTCTTTGCAGCACAGAGCAAAGGGACAATCTGCCTATCACTGCAGTTACCACTTAGGACATCTTGTGTTGTATCCTGACCCCATCCAGGCTGGTTTTTGGAGCTGATTTGTGCTCATTTTCCAGTGAGGTAGATGCTAAGACTATGTTTCCATATACGTAAATATATGTCTAAATATTGCTGCTGCCCTGAACTGCCACAGGATTGGCTTCCTTTCGCCATTCCTGTTTTTTACTTAGTACCTGAAGTCCGAGAAATCAGCAATAATTTGGTGTCTGTTTCCATCTAAGAATGCAAGAGGTGTTGCTCAGAACCATGAGGTGTGGTGGTCATTTTGTCAGGCTGGTTTTTGAGGCATTCTGGATACAGGGTTACTGGTCACTGTCAAAAGCACATCTGTAAATCATGGAAGGACAGGATCTGGCAGGTCCGTGTGTGGAATATCTGTGTACTGAATATGATGGTGTTTCAGGCAGGAATGAGTGGCATTAGAGGAAAAATGGTTGGCTTTGACGAGGTCTTGGGCCAGGTTGGATGGGACTAGGAGCAGCCTGGGATAGTGGAAAGTGTCCCTGCCCATGGCAGGGGGTTGGAACAAGATGAGCTTTAAGATCCCTTCCAACTCAAACCATTCTACAATTCTATGTTTCTGTTATCTTTAGTAGTAGACAAGGGTGAAGTTGAGAAATCAGTGGAGCTGGTGGTGGGTAAAAATGAGCAGGTGAAAACTGAAATAGAGAAGTGCCTCCTGAGCCAATTTGAAAGCCCTGAGCCAAGAGATGAAGATCCTGGCACATCTAATTCCAAACAGGACAGGCACTACATCTGCAGTCCTCCCTTAGCTAGTAAATCAGATATCTGTAATGCTTTGGCTTCGAAGTTCACCATAACAGCAGCACAGTGAAAGAGAATAATGTCATGAAACTGCTATTTGACCACTTGTGTTATTTTCCCCAGCTACCTGTTTCAAATTGCTCATAAAACACCAAAGCCCAGTAGTGCTCATAAGTATTCATCTGGAAATTAAGTGTCTATTTCAGTAAATATCCACGTTAGGGCACTTATGGGTAAATCTTTTCCTTGCAGAGCACGAGGAGTTCCACACAGAAATCCTGTTAACAAATAATAGGATTTGTGTGCATAACCCCCTGTGAATCACTTTGAAAGTTTACCCCCTGCAGCATAAGGGTTAGATAATTTTAGTCTTTGAAAATTATGCTTTTCAGATCTGGTCTTTTCCTCCAGTATGTTATTGATGGTGCAGTCATAAATGCTTCTGAATAATCGTGATCAAATCTTACATTGTTTTCTTTCAGTGGTGGAGAACTTGGGTTATTGTGTTTCTCGGTGCTTTGTCTTGTACCGGGGGAAGTTGCAAAGAAAAAATTACATAGGTACAAACATGACCTGTTTTGTAAGTGCACAATTTATCACTATAGATGGAAACCCTGTCACCCAATGAGTAACAGCACAAGTGACAGATATAAACAATAATATTTGCCCACAGCAAAGCACTGTTCACTCTCTATATAAATGCATATGTATGTATGTAGAGATCTTATGTTTGGACAAAGAAATGGACATTTGACAGCTACTAATATTTTATGACCCAGTAGAAAAAAATTACACAATTACGAAATGAAACTGTAAGTTAAAAATGTTTTCTTCTCAGGCTAAATCTGAATGCCCCAATGCTGAGGTTTTCACTAATCCAAATAATTTTTCTCTCCTGCTGTATTTTTAGTGGAGACACTTTTTAGAGATACTGCCAAAAATCCCCTTACTTTTAGTATGACATTTTCCTCAGTTTCTTCAGGGTGCAAAATTGGCCAGTCACCAGGCAAAACCTGGTTTTCTTGCAATGTATCCAGTATCCTTTTCACTATCCACATTGAAAATAGACTGGCAATAACATTTGTTTTGAAATATTTTGGCACTTAAGCTTCCAACTTTCTATGGAACCTGGAACTACAAAGGAAAGAAGAATTAAAAGACTGCAAAAAAAAATTAGCAACTCTTTTAAATCACTGTAGTTTGGTTTTAGAGAAGGTCACACTTGTGTTCTTTTACCTGAATTTCTGCGCTAGCTACAACCTTGAGTTTATCGGTATTTGTGATTTAGGCAGTTTGTATGGAGACAAGTGGGATTACTCCCAGTTTTTGTGTAGGATTGAACAATGGCACATTTTAAATGTGGGGTGTCTCTGCTTAATGAGAGACAGCTGAGAGGTGTGGGTGGCCGGTTCTGCTCTCCGAGGAGAACTGTGTCATGAAGTCTGGTGCATATTTTGGGTTGGTTTTTTTTTTTCTTTTCAGACTTGGATAAAAAACTTTTGCCTGGCAAAGTGCGTGTCTGCTCCTTCTCCCACTGAAATTGCTGGCAAATCTCTCGTTGATTTTAGTGGAAGCAGAGCTGGACACCAGCTGGACCCAACCTCATATTTAAAAGTGCTTTTTCCCTGGGGTGCCCCAGCATGCAAATAACTCTGCTGTTGGGTGTCATGTTTTATTGGTGAAAATATATCACTTTCAACTATCAGTTGGCTATGAAAACATCTTGTTGCAAAAAAAGATCAAAACCAAGGAAAAAAGCTCACTCTGTGTAAAAACAAACAAACAACTCCCCAAAACAAACAACTTCCCCCAATTCGCGAGCCCCCCTGGAAGCTGCTGGCATCGTGAAAACAGAAATTTTCCATTTTCTGGACATAATAGGAGTCAGGGCTCCGGGGCTCCCTTCCAAGCTCATGCTTGTGCAACACCATGCGTGTGGTAGCTGTGGCCTCAGTTGATCCCTCTTGGAAATGAGGAGATGTCTGTGTCATCTTACATTTCAAGAGCAGGTTGAATCATAATTTAAAGGGTTATAAAACTTCCATGCGTGGTATCTTCACAGAAGCCACTTGCACAAAATTACTTCTCCTGCTGTGTTTTGTGTCCAAGAGAAATAAGGGAACAAAATAGTTTGAAAATGGGTAAAAAGCAACAACAACAACAAAAAATCGTCCCGAAGCAGGCACTCAGACCAAGCAGTATAGGAATTTCATTTATAAATTATGAGAAGAAAATGTAGAGGGAGGTGTTTTTTAAAAAACCTTCATAGAAAGCCAGGCTTCTAACCTCATCTATATTTACTACAGGAAAAAGTGGCATGATGTCTCCATAGATTATGTGAGATGACATATTTTTGTCACCCAACTTGTTCTCCTAATGTAGACCACAAGATCTTCAAATAGTTTCTGTCTGAGAAGCCACCTAGTCGTGGTTTAGTAACTGCCAGCAGTACAGACTATCACACCTCTTCTTAAGCTGTTCTAATAGCTAAATGCCATTACTGTTATATAAAATAAAAATAAAATTCATAACCCACAAACTGAATAACCCAGCTGCCTCTACTTCTTTTCTAGCTGAATTCCTCCATCTTCAGCTTCTCACCAGCATGTCTTGCACCTTTTATCTTTAGACTGAAGTCATCCATTGTCAGATTTCTTGTGTAGATAGTCAGAAACAGAGTTCATGCTTAGCCTGACTAGCTCAGTAGATAGAAAGCCTTGAATTTCTGATGAGAAGGCATGTTTTGTTCCCTAATCACTCTCATGGAGCTTCTCCAAGCCTAATCCAATTTGTCAGCATACTTCTTGAGTTGTGGACACCAACTTGTGGTGTGATATTCCTGCAGTAACGTGCCCCTGCATGTGGAGAAGTAAAATAGTCTCACAAATCCTACATAATTGCTCTTTTTCTCATTCACAGAATCGTGGGATTTTGGGAGTTGTCTTTTTTTTTTGCTCCAAGACCTTTCATTCTTCCCCAAAGTCATGGCCTTCTAGAACAGAATCCTGCATTTTTTTCTGCATTTTATTGTTATTAAGACATACAGGGGTTTGGACATGATGAGGCTCATTTTGTTTGTGTCTAGTCAGTATAATGAATGATGCCTAAATTGTTACCAGTGACTTGACCTCACCACCTCATTCCCGCCCCCCCTTTTTTTTGTGTCCTTTCTAAACACTATTAATAATTATTTTCTGTATTCTTTTATTTCATTGGAAAAAAACCCAGGCAGACAATAAATACTTCGTGAGCTTGCCTATTAGAAGCCTATGCACTTGTTTATGATTTCTTGCTTTAAACTGCACACTGAATTCTGTCAATCTTTTACTTGTTAAGTCATTTGATAACTATCCTTGTGGGCTTACTTAATCAAAAATTTTGCCTGACAGGATTATGTCACACTGCACAGTTTATCAAACTTTACCAGAATGATATTTTCATTATTAGCAAAAGCAGATAATCTTCAGAAGTTTCAGAAGGTCTGTTTTTGTAAACCTGTATTGAGGCAATTATTGCAACATGATGCCAGTATTAAAACTGCCATCAGTTTATAGGAGCTTCCTTTAATTTTCTGTTAATGGAATGCAAAATTAACCATTTGTTTTCCCCAGAGTTCATATCAAACTCACTGCAGAGGGTTGGATATCAGTAAGAAGTGTAAAAAGTACTGCCATGCACTTTTAGAAAAGTAGCATTGCATGTGAGATTTTTCCCAGTTCTCTGCCATTTTGTATCTGTTCCAAGCTTTCTGAAAATCTGTATTAGTAGACCAGAGATCCCAGACAGTTCCTCTTTTATATGTGGCTGCAAATTATCTGCATGTAAAGATTTAACATGCCTAATCTTCATGTATCTTTCTGGATTTACACTGAAATACACTCACAACATCATCCATTGTATCACAGAAATGCCTGTTGGACGTGGCTGCCTTTTCTGTGTTATCACTGGTAATCTGAACATTTCATTATTTTCATGTAAAGTTAGAACCAGAAGAGATCACCAGATTCTCTAGTTCAGCCTTCAGAACATCATAAATAGAATTCCAATTCCTTAAGAAAAGTGCAGAATTATTTAAGAGAACAGATAGTTTTTGGCAGTGTAATACAGTGAGCTGGTGCTGATGCAGGTATCCACAATAAGTCTTAGGTATCTCTCTCAGCCATTCCTTCCTGGCATAGAACACCTCATCCTTATGTGGAACCAGCCTTTTGCAGGCTCAGAGGAGTAAAGTGAACGAACCATTGTATTAAGGTATTTAAATCAAGTTTAGAGACCAATGAGTACAATAACACACGGACTGAGAAAACGTAATTTGTTTGTATCTACGTGTTCCTATTGGAATAATTATTCCCTATTGGAAACTTTTGTCTGTCAATCCCTAGCTATTTAAAACTGCAACAACAATATCCAGTTGTTGCTTTCTTGTGCCCTCAGTCTTTACCCTAGCTTTTGTTAGGGACAATGCAGTGGTATTCATCAGTAACAATAAGACTGTTATGTTTCATTGTGTTTTTTCCCAAAGCTATACAATGTTCTAGCCATTATAGAAGGCTTGCAGTCAGCTGAGTGATGTTTACATGCCACTTCCATACCCTAATAAGAGGTATAAAAGAAAGTGTATTGTAGCCAGCAGGGGAGGGATTCAGCTTGGCAGGCCAGGACTTCTGCCACGTGTAGAAACTTAGTGGGGGAAGATAGCACTGCCCTGCCCAGTGTGCTTTTATTTCTAGCCTCTGCTTTAGTAACATGGTTATCAATAATAGCTGCTGCAAACTGCTTATTCATGCTGCTGCTGGGATCATTTGCTTTTGGGCAATATTAATTTCGTGGCTAGGCTAAGTTCACAAGGACATCAATGGGGTGGCTGTCTCGCTCGCCCTGGCAGCAGTTTGTCTCGTCTGCATGATAGGCTCTTCTAGATGCGTTTTTTGGCATTCCCATAAAAGCATACCCAGACACCTATGCCAGCAGGATCAGCACTTTTGTGGGAAGCAGGGTCTTTCCAGCTTTTTCTAGCATGGTGCCTCACACGGTTGCACGCAGGAGGTGACGGGTGCTGCTGAGATACATTCCTGGAGCATTTTTTCTGTGCATTTCTCAGCCTCGGGTTGCGTGGCTGGTCTTTTCTGCTCTTTGTAGTGGCAGCTGATTTCACAAGACTCATGGAAGTCATATGGTCATCACAAAGGGGAGGAAGATTCCAAGTTTGCAAGTGTGTGGGCTGAGCCTGAGGACGCATCTTTGGCACAGCTGTCAGCCAAAGCAGAGGTGCCACCACATCTCTGCTTCGCAAGCACGGCATCCTTGACTCTTGACACTTTGGCTTCTGGAACTGTGACTGTTGTCTGAGTTTATGGGAGGTTGAGAGAAGGAGTG
The DNA here is from genome assembly GCF_003945725.1 of Corapipo altera. Taxonomy (NCBI): domain Eukaryota; kingdom Metazoa; phylum Chordata; class Aves; order Passeriformes; family Pipridae; genus Corapipo; species Corapipo altera. The sequence continues at coordinate 3,225,254 of NW_020884938.1, read as the reverse complement.
AAAGAGAGCAGGAATCCTAATAATTAAGGCTTGCTTCTTGGAACAAGTCTGTGCCTTAGTTTGGTTATAGGGGAAGCAGGATTCCCCTTCCTATTGCAGATGGAAAACCATCTTCATATTCCTGCTCCTCCTGATGTCTCTGAAGGTAATGAGGCAGTAAGAGCTGAGATGTGCTCAGTTACTTGCTTCCAAGCAATCAGACCCCAGTGCTAAATCATTCAGTTTATTAGTCAAAAGCTTTTTCATGGTCTTAAACTCTCTTCTGGATAAACTAAAGGCTGTTTTGATTGAAAAATAAAAGCTTGTGACCACAGGTAGTATTCTTAACTATATATAGATGGCTTTTGGTGTTTCTTCCCATGACTGCACTGTGACTGTTTCTGTAATTTACCATTAGTCATCCACAGACTGCAAAGATTGCTCGTTGAGGATGTTGACTCAAACTGAGTGGCTGATCAGGTGGTATGGCAAATGCCAGCCTTTCTGATGAAAAGATCTTGTCTCAAGGCAGTGCCCATTCTGGATCAGGCCCTAGTCTGGACTTAGGAAGGGTTTTTGCTCTGTGATTTCATTTGTGTGATACAGTTTTATAATGGTTCCAGTGGGAACTTTTTTCCCCTCAATAATACATTGATCTTCTTCAGGGCGCAAGGAAAACGAGGTTCACTGTCCTGTGAGACACTGGATTTTGGTCACAGCTGGAGACAGGATGTTGAGCAGGAGGAGCTGGTGCTCTTTGCAATGTCAAAATTGCTTATGAGCTTGGTTAGTCTACCCTGTCCATGCATGCAGGGTTAAACCCCACCATAAACCAGGCTGGGAAGGAATCTGTCTCTGTGTGAGCTCCTCAGAGACTTGTGATTCCTTGCCTCCCTCTGTAGTGTAGAGCACACTGGCTAAAGCTCACCAGGAAAATCCACCTAATAAATTCCCTGGCACTGCACTACAGATGTGCAGGTGACACTTCTTATTTTTCTTGCAGCAGTTTTTGGTATTTTTACATAGGCCTTGTATTTTTCTTAGCTGTTTGAGGGAAATCTGTACAGACTATTAACAAATTAAAACATCAGAATGTGAGAACTAGGAAGGAATGGCTGGTTTGTGTTGTCAGGTGACACACAAAATCCTGCATTTTGGCACTTGTTTGAGGTGGACAAACCCATTGTCTTTGAGGTCAGTGAAGCAGTGAAGCCCCACTGGGGCTCTTGGAAATACTGTTAACAGAGAAGTGGGAGTGCTTCTGGTGCTCGTATTTTTTACATTTTTTTCTTTCATTAAAACCATTAGTTTAGTAAAAGTAAGGAAAAAGTTGTTCCATTTTACTACCAAGCTGTTCAAATTACCAACTTCTGTAGTGATCATTGGAGGCCTTGTGTACTCTTTTCTTTATAAAATCTTAGGTTACAGATATGCCTACAGTTGTTGTGTCACCTCCTGCCTCTGTAAAGCTGAGTGTTGACTGAAGGTGTTCCCAAGAGACTTGAAGGCAAAATAAAAATGCCAAGTAATTGGTACCCCTGACTCTTATGTTCTGCAACACAAGACATGTTGGATTAAGTGAAATGAAAGGGAAGATCTTCAGAGAGCTGCATGCAAATTTTGACTGGTTGTGGTTTTGGAAGTCAAGGAACAAGGAGATACAGAGAATGCTTTTTAAACTGTTCTATCAAATGTCACATATCTGTTTAAATATTTCATGTGATGTGGCTTCTTTCAGACAATCAGCTGGATTATCTGAGATCAGAGAAAAGGGAGTGATACTACTCAGCTGCAGAAAATAGGAAGAAAGTACTGCCATGCCAGCGTAGGGCACAGACACAATGACTGCAGAGTGTTGGCTATTTATGGAACTTGTTTCAATATACACATCTTACAGATAGCCAGTCAGAATTATTGAGGTGGAGGTATTTTATTTGTAATCAATAACTTTAAAAGAAACTTAAAAAAAAAATTTATACAACACTGTTTTAGAATTCTTCCCATGGGATTTCTTAGGTAAGACCATTAGATGTTTGTTTTCCGGACAAATTTACTATTTGTGTGCTTCCTAATTATAATGGAAAGACCTAATAAATTATGTATCTATGTTAAACAGCTTGCTTTTCAAACAAAGGAAATTGACCACAACTCTAATTTCTTCTATTTTTATCTTTCTCTTAAAGGGCAACACTTTAAGGAAAATACTCCTGTATCGCTACTTTAAAGGGGAATATGGAAGTGGTATGAATGGGCCCCTGTCTGCCAGCTACAGCAAAACTGCACAAGTGGGAGGTAAATCAACACAGATCATTTCAAGAGAACAAAATTAGCAGCATCATTTTTTTCTAATAGGCACATTGGAAGTGCTCCAGTGATTCAGTTGGTAAATAAATACAAACGTGTTCTATGATCAGTTGGAAGAGAGGTAGTAGCAGACTTTTCCTATTTTTAAGTTGCATACACTTGTCTCAGATGGCTCCTGTACATTTCATAGAATCACAGAATATGCTGAGGTGGGAGGGACCCACAAGGATCACAGGACGTTTGGAGGTACCAAAGTAGGTACCAAAGTAGGTACCAGTAAATCACCATTCAGAAATTCAGCAAAGCACAAAACATTTGAATAAAGATTTTGCTGTTTCTGGAAGCTTAACTTTTTTTTTTACAATTCTAGACCCTTTATTGATATATGAAAAAAAAAAAGGTATAAGAAAAAGCTTCTTGCAAAAACACTGGTTGGACAACGGAACAGATCTCTCTGAGAAGGATGTGTCAGTTCTTGTTACAACTGGACAAGACTGATGAACCTGCTCTAACTACCTTGAGCAGGAAGTTTGAGCAGATGGTCTCTGTAGGGCTATTATAACCTAATTTTTTTGCATTGTTATAGAAGCCACAGGAAGTTACTATAGGATGGTTTCTAAGAAAACCCAAAATAATGCATGTCATGGGAAAAGAGACAGAAGTTGGGTACAGAGCCAGGTCAAAATACTTGTCATTGCATTTTCAGCATATATTAAAGGCATACCCAGATTTGTGGGCATTTTCAAATGTTACCTAGCTATTCCTCTGTGGCTGTTTCAGTGTAGACACTGGAAGTGTTTAGTTTTGATATCCTGCACACCAAATTTTGCTCCCTAACAAACAGGAGAATAAAGATTTACTTGATTTACTTTTTTTTTTCTTTTTTTTTTTAGTTCTGTCTTTAAAAGTTGTGTGTATGGCTTCATCACAAACAAAGCCTACACGATTTTAATCAGATTAATCAAAATAGTACTGACTGATTAAAGCAGTACTGTATTTTTCCTAATGAGGTGAACACAGTTATAACTTTATAGAAGGAAGTACAGCAGGAAAGATGATAATCTGTGATAATAAAAGATGGTTGATTTAATGAGCTAATGCAATTCAGCAAGATTTCTTCAACCCACTCCTTTACTTTGGATTAACTCAGGTCTCTGTTCTTAAAGAACGTCATCATGACGTTAATGATTTAGGAGTTTTGTTGGCAGCAGCATTTGGCTAGAAGGTCATACCCATAACCAGAATGGATTTAGCAGGACACAATCTTTGTGTAGATTAGGTCTGAGATGGAAGAGCAGATTTAAAAGTGGTCTCAGAGTGCTGCCCATACTCTCAGTTTGGTGTGTGCAGCAGTGGAATTAAAAAAGGGCTTCGGTGAACAAAATGGTGTAATTTCCAACTTCCTTATTGTCTGAATATCATGAAAGAACAATGGTTTGGGGACTTGTTTTATTGCTTATTCTTAGAGCCCAACATTGCAGTTTCATACAAAAATCTTGGTTTTTTTATCAGGGGGAATTTTACCTGAAAGAGAATTTCAAAATGAAATTTATTACATTGCTATTGTGTGCATTATTACTACTGATACATACCCTTCCATGTCCATGTATGAAACCATCATGAACGGGATGTCTTTGTCTAATTTGCAGGTGGATTTTCGGGACAAGACTCGGATAAATCTGGGGTGACCATGTTTGATATTCAGTGCCTTCTGGATAAAGAAGGTGCCTCAGAACTGGTTATAGATGTCATAGTAAACACCAGGAATGACAGGATTTTCTCAGAAGGCATTTTGCTTGGCATTGCGTTGCTTGAAGGTGGAAATACGCAAACACAGGTACTTATTTAATATCCTTATTCACATATTGATTTTCAGAAGCACGTAGCCTGGAGACAAATAGAAAGAACCTTTCTGCTGTGAGTTCTGTGAAAAGTTTGTCACTGTAATACAAAGGTAAATATGCCCTATTGCTATGCAATATCTCATAGTGTAGACTCTTCAATAGAAGAAAATGTTTTTCAGCTGTCCCTTTCTGTGTGCTTCTTTTAATCTGGTCTTTGCCATGTGAGCATTGCCTCAATTTATTTTATATCATTCTTTGTAAAATTAAAAATAACAGTGCTTTTAAGTATATAATGGCAATAAAAATATTTTCTGGAAACCTTCAGGGACATTTACCAAAATCTCCAAAGAGAGCAAAACTGGTCATTTGAGAAGAGCAGTATCACATTCCATAGAAAACAACTGCTTTAAACTATGGATTCTTGTTTTTTGTGAATTGTATCCCTCAAACCCAACTTTCGCCAAATAAGATGATTGAAGAAAGAGAGAGAATTGATGATGAAGGGCCGGGAGAATTGGGATTGTTCAACCTGTAAAAGAAAAGGCTTTGGGGTGACCTTGGGGTGACTCTGGGGCCTTCCAGGACCTGAAGGGAGTCCTACAGGAATGATGGAGAGAGACTGTTTCCAAGGGCCTGGAGTGACAGGACAAGGGGCAATGGCTTCAAACTGACAGAGAGCGGGTTTAGATTGGATATTAGGGAGAAATTCTTCCCTGGGAGGGTGATGAGGCCTTGGCACCGGTTGCCCAGAGAAGCTGTGGCTGCCCCATCCCTGGAAGTGTCCAAGGCCAGGTTGGATGGGGCTTGGAGCAACCTGGGCTAGTGGAAGGTGTCCCTGCCCATGGCAGGGGGTTGAAGCTGGATGGTCTTTAAGGTCCCTTCCAGCCCAAACCATTCCATGATTCTATGATTATTTATCCTTGACCATGACCAGCAGAGTTATCAGAAGAGAGGAGAGTTGCCATGAACCATTTCCTGCATTTCTCCATCTCTCATCATTGCCTGTGGGAGGAATCCCATTTTGTATCTTTATTCTGTAAAAAGATAATATGATCTGTGACCCTTATAGAGTGTCCAGAAAATGATAAAGAAATGAGATTTTTTTTCAGCTTTCTAAAATGAATTGTTAGGGGCTGTAAAAAGCTTTTACTTTGGGAGACAGTTTGTAAACTGCTGCAAATGTTACTCAGACTGCTTGACAGTAATACTAAGGGGCTGTAACATAAAATATTAACTATTTAGTATTAAACTCTGTGTGTAGCACAAAAAAATTAATATAATCCAAGTCATCATATTACATCTTAGATGTTCCATGTTTCCTCTTGTTGCATAATAACAGTTACTTTTCACTGTTATTTGTAGATGGAATATTATTACTCTAGTGAGCTGCAGAAATGGGAGTGTCACAAAATAATTTAACTTCAAGTTAAGATTGCAAATAGCACTGTTCACCATTTTACGCAAATTCTGAAACATTGTCATCAGTCTTTATTACCAGCCTTGCATATCACTTCGTGAAAGAACTGGTCAGGCAGTGGCTAACATTGGTTTTGTATAAGTGAATTAATTACTCATCATTTGTTATGCCAAAAAATAGTGTATTTTTGTATTTCTTCTTCCTTAGGAGATTGATATCGGAACTTTTTTTTTTTTTTGCAGCATTCGACCTACCAACAACTGAAGGAGCAAAAGAAGTCAGAGAAATTCTTTAAGGTGCTGTATGACCACATGAAAGCTGCTCAGCAGGAGATCAGATCAACAGTGACAGTGAACACTATTGATCTGGGGAGCAAAAAGAAAGAGGATGACAGTGACCTCACCATATCTGTTCCCAAAAAGAGAGGTAAGGAGCCACTCCTGTGAAAGAAGGGAGAAGTGCATTTTATATTGGAACTGCACCGCTGTGTTGAGATGATCAATAAGCCTCAATATTAACCATTGCTAATTTGCATCTTTTGTCTGCTTTCTCTGAATTATAGTCCACCCCAGGCTGGCTACAAGGAATTAGCTTTGATGGAATCAGTGAAGCTGTGCCAGTTTGCATCAATAAAAGATATAGAACCATATTTTTAGAGAAACAGAAGTAGAGGCTGCTGCTAATGGGGCTATTTCACAAGAGCAAGCGCAGGAACTGATTTCCCACCCTGTGGTCTTTCCATTGTTCTCATCATTTATTGTATATGGGAGAGAAATAGTAGGGCTTTTTGTGTTAATGTTCTGTTTCACTCTGGTTTGTGGTTTATTTGGAACATGCTATCCCTGCATGAATGTTGCTTTGATATTCTTTGTAAGTTGCCTAGAGGTCTTAGAAAAGTTAGGCACCAACCAAGAAAAAGTTGCATTCATTATTATTGTTTTCTTATTGTTTAATCGAATGAGGAGAAAGAGTTTCAAAAATGAAGGAAAATCATCTTCTTTTCAGTTAAGGATTCAACCCTGCATCTGAAAGAGGGTATGAAAGGACAGTTAACAGAGGCATCTTCTGCAACATCCAAGGCTTACTCTGTGTATAGGAGAGAAATGGACCCAGAAATAGATCTCATGGGCTCAGGAACAGATGCTGCAAATGCAGAAGAGAAGTCCACAGAAGAAGCAATCATGAGCCCTGCCATTGCAATCATGCAGCCAATACTGAGATTTCTTCAGTTGCTGTGTGAAAACCACAACCGAGAGCTCCAGGTAAAGTGGTTTTGAGCTGAGCTGCAAATGAAGTATTATAGGGGCTGCAGCTTCAAAAGGGAAGAAAAAACACCCCTGTGCCTGGCTGCTGTTACAGAATAGGGCTGTCTAAAATGTTGTTCTTCTTTTGGTCCAAGGTTAAAATAACCCTTTTCAAGACCCACCTTGGTTGAGCTCATGTTTATGTCCTCAGAATTGCTTGGGGACTGCTGTGTAGCCACATGGAACTGAGAAGTGTCTGAGTGTCCCTGCTAGTTGGGTTTCTGTGCACAAATGGTGGATCACTTACCACGGACCTGAAGACCACAAGAACTTTCTGGGCCGTGTTTGGTACTGCTCTGTTCCGAAGGTGTTATGATTGAAGGCTTTGAGATGCGTGTCCCTCCTATATCAGTTCTCTTGGTAGAAATTACTGTCCCCATAGCAACTTTTGCAAAATGAATTTTCTACAATTATTCCCAGTGTCCAGGAGCCTCCCTTAGAGCAGTTTTGGGGGTGGTTTGAGCTGAGCTGCAGTTCTGGGCTGGCACAGCCAAGAAGTGGCTGTGATGTGCTACGAGACCTGCTCAGCTGTGGGAATGAGCTTCCCAGAGCAGGGGTGTAATAGATGGGTAGGGGCAGGTGTGCAGGACATATATAAGACATTTAAGGCCAGTGCAGATGTTTGCAAAGCTCACTTTCCTAAGCCCTCCTTGCTCTGCTGTTTTAATCAGCTTTTAATTTCTCAGCTGCTGCACTGGGTTCTAATATATTTTCTGTAGTGTGCTGTACTTCAGTACCTGATGTACAGTGGTCATAATTTGTATAAATTGTATATATAAATTGTACCTTTTCGTGTTTTCATGGGAAAAAAGACTGTGTTTGACTTGTCTGTCTTTATCTCTTTTTTTTTTTTTTTCTTTTTTGTGTGTATTCATTTTCTCCATCCGCCAGAATTTTTTAAGACATCAAAACAATAAAACAAATTACAACCTCGTTTGTGAGACCCTTCAGTTTCTGGACTGTATCTGCGGAAGCACAACAGGTGGGCTGGGCTTGTTGGGGCTTTACATCAATGAGAGGAATGTGGCTCTTGTCAACCAGACACTGGAAAGCCTGACTGAGTATTGCCAAGGTCCATGCCATGAAAACCAGGTAGGGCTCAAATAACTCCTGGATGCAGAAGAGTGTACCTGAATGTGTGGTGTCTGGGTGCTTGTCATAAACCTTTCAGTGTTGCTAATAACGTAAATTCACTTCCAACTGCTGTGACTGGGCTTAACACACAAGCTTTCATAAGGCCTGAGTGAACCTGCTTCCATTGAGGATTACCAGTTCTTTTGGAGAGAGCTTAATGTTGTGTCCGTGGCTTAAACCTCACTTTGTGAGACTGGATTTGGAGTCACAGCTGTGGAAGTGCATTGCAAACACAGTCTTGTTTTCTTAATTTTCAAATATTTTGCCCTTGCTGGTTTTTATATGGGTTGCTAACGTTTACTTTCCTTATTTCACATATCTGCCACAAAGTTTAACTTCTCATCCTGCTATACTATCTAGCAGCATCTTTAATTATGATGTCAGTAGTGAAATGGATGAAACTAAAGACCAGGCTTCTGCTCATCTCTACCTTGCTCACTCCAGTGCTTTAAGTCATATAGGTGTGACTTTTGGTAAAGGTCTCTTTAGTGCTGTGCTGAAAAAGTATGGAGATGTAAAGAATGTGGTTATACGCTACCACATTTGATCTGAAGAGAACTGCAGTAAAGTTGTAACACTGGTTGAAATTGCAGAATTTTTACTGTGGATTATCAATTGGAAAATTGCAGTGGGCAAAATTACAGAAGCAATCTCTTCTTTATAGTAGGAATAGCTGAAGAAATACATGCAATATTAATGCTTCTTCATTAATGTGCACAAATGAAATATGAATTGCTGCTATTGCCTTTGCTGATAACCAACTGCCTTTACTTAATACTTTAAAAGCAAACAAAAATCTTTTAGTGGACTGAATTTTGAACAGTCAGATTCAATCCACTTATGAATGGGAAAAACAACTGTAAAAAAAGAATAGCTGCAGGACTGGAGATGAAAAAAAAAACCTGTTACAAGTTAACATGTTCTCCAGCAAATTTACTTAAGGAGCACTGGAGGAACACTGATAGTGGAAGGGAATGATTAGTTACCCTTCATTACTTAGACCTACCTGCTGGAAATCACTCAGGATTTGAGTTATGCTTGCTCACACCAACTACAAGTGTAATTCAGTGTATTTCAGAGGCAAATGCTCAACACTCTCGTTTTCATTTTTTCCCTCTCTCTGTCTTCCTGGAAACCTTTTTCTTTCCTGTTGTCCATAAACCTGCTAGAAGAAAAAAACACCACAGGCTTTTGTATAACTGACACTTACTTACAACACCTAGAAGGTCCAGGACTCCAGCTGTAAAGGCATCTGTGAAGTACAGTTTTGAATTCCACATCCAGAATTCCATGTCTATTAAGAAAGACGGAGAGGGACTTTTTACAAGAGCATGTAGTGACAGGACAAGGAGGAATGGATTCAAACTGACGGGGAGTAGTTTTGCGTTAGACATTTGGAAAAAAATCCTTTCTGTGAGGGTGATGAGGCCCTGGCACAGGTTGCCCACAGAAGCTGTGGCTGCCCCTTCCCTGGAAGTGTCCAAGGCCAGGCTGGATGGAGCTCTGAGCAACCTGGGCTAGTGGAAGGTGTCGCTGCCCATGGCAGGGGGTTGGAACTGGATTATCTTTAAGGTCCCTTCCAACCCAAACCACTCTACGATTTTGTGAAATGCCCTTCTATGCAGAACATATCCAGGTATATGGAGAGAACCTTAGTCTCTGCAAACAATTCATGCTGTAAGAGTGGTATTAGAACTGGTTGCTGACTGCAAATTAAGCATTTGGATGTGCAGATTTGGTTGTGTGTACAGCTGAGCATGTCTTTTATGTCTGAGTCTGGCACATGTGTTCAGCTCTATCTGGCAGTCCTCCTGCTGTCTGTAACTTGTACCACTTGGTGCCAAGCCCTGCATGATTTACTGGGAGCATATTTTAACCTGCACCACCACTATTCCAGTTGTGTGTTCCACTGCTGGCAGTGTTGGGGTCAGTACTACACAAGCCTCCCTCAGCAGCTCTTGTGGCAAGTTTTTAGGATGCTCTGCTTTGGCTGAAAGGTTCACTGTCGTTGCAAGGTCTTTCAAGTTCTGGGTCCCTCTTTTAAAAATTTGTTGATGTGCATATTTACTCCCTCCTGTTATCCTGTCTCCCTCTTTGTACCCCTCCTTCCCTCCCTCTCTCCTACCCCTGCCCCATTCCCTTCTCTTTTTTTGCAGACATGCATAGCCACCCATGAGTCTAATGGGATTGATATTATAATTGCACTCATCTTGAATGACATAAACCCTCTTGGCAAATACTGCATGGACTTGGTGCTTCAGCTGAAGGTACAGTATATGTAAATTTGTTTATTTGAATTTGAGAATAGAAGACATACCTATGTGAGAGCTGTAGGCAACCTGACATTTACGTAATCTTACTGTAGCATAGTATACTCAGCAGCCTTTGGAAAAAAAAAAAATACATTGCAAATTAATTCAGCTCATCTTCTGAGTCCTTATCAGACCCTCTACCACAGGCCTTTTGACCCACTGCTGTGTTTGGGAGTATGCCCTGAGCTCTTTTAAAAAAAAAAATCCTATCAAACAGGCACGACATGAAAATTCTGTACTGTGGAATAAAATCATGCTGGATTGGTATACGCAGCACTGAAGAGGCATGTAACAATTTTGGCATTCTCTCTGTATACTGAACTCTTAAAATTACTCGAGAAGGAGACGTTGTGAAAAAAGAATAATACTTCAGATGACCTTTAGTGTCAAATACAAGGTTCAAGTAAACTGTATTTTATTTCCCTTCTCAGTGTCCTCTGAGGGGAGACACAAAGCGTAGAGTGTGAGGGCAAAGACTAGAGCAGGAGGGCTTGTAATGTGATTTTGTTCTGCATTCTGTGGAGAGTTGGATAGGCTCATAGATAAGTTTCTCCTGCCGTGCAGAGGGGAGCCCTGCAGCTGTACTGTCTGCCAAGTAGGGGAGAATTTGTCCAGGAGGAGCCCTGGGTTTTGTCTTTTCTTGCCTTCCAAATTAAGTCTTTCCATTGCAGATGGTCTGTTTCCTCCCCAAACTAGCAAATGCTTTGTGGTAGCTGCATTGCATCATATTGGCAACATTATGGATGTCTAGTAAAGTAATTAATATAGCTATATATCCTGTACAATAAAACACTGAATCAACAGTGCTTTACATATGATTTAAATAACTGTAATTACATTTCTGAATGACAATGTAATTCAGGCTCCCCTCAAGCAAAACACTTAAGCAGACATTTAACTTTGAACATGCAGACAGTTCTTTTGAAGTCCAAATTTCAGGCTCTCTAAAGATCTAGCTGCATTCACTCCAGTGCCATTTTGATTTGCCATCATCATGAAGCTACCCTTGGTAGAACATCTTTGCTTGTAGAACATCTTTTCTGTGTAGTAACCAAAAATGGAGTTCAGGGACATCACTGCAAGGATGGCTCTTTCATAGGAGGCTTCTCTGTGCCTTACTCCAGTTACTTAAATAGCAGAAATTGTGCTGAATGACACCAGAGGTTCAAACTGTGAAAATTATTCTGATTTTACAGAATCACGGAGTCATTTGACTTAGAAGGGACATCTTGAGGTCATCTTGTCCAACCTCCCTGCTCAAGCAGGGTCAGCCTAGAGCAGGTTTCCCAGGCCTGTGTCCAGTTGAATATCTCCCCAGCTGGAGACTCCACAACCCATGTGGGCAGCCTATTCCAGTGTGTGATCACTCTCACTGTATTTTCTTGTGTTTAGACAGAATTTCACGGGGGTTTTATTTTATCTCTTGCTCTCTCACTGGGCACTACTGAGATGGGTCTGGTTCCCTCTTCTGCATTCCCTCCCATTAGGTATTTATGCATTGATAAGATCCCTCTAAGCCCTTTCTACTCCAGGCTGAACAGCTACACTCTCACTGTCTCCTTATGTGAAAAAATGCTCCATTCCCTTAATCATCTTTAAGGCTTTTTGCTGGACTTGTTGCATTAAATCCATATCATCCTTATCCTGTGGAGTTCAGAACTGGACACATTGCTGGGCCAGATGTGATTTTCTCAAGAAATTAGATCCAAATCAAGAAGCTGGTTTTGATTTTGAGTGGCAACACACTGAAATAATAAAGCACTGAATTTACCAAGTAATGTTTAACACTGACTCTCTATCAGTGTTTATAGGCAACTTTGAAGTTGCAAACGCATAAATTTTGCAGTGAAAATACAGAATTTGAAGTACATAGGCCCATATATTTACACATACAAACAAGCTCAGACACTGTTTCCAGGGAACGTTGTATGTTGAACTTATACACCCCCAACCAGAGCAAAGGCAATGCAGAATTATATTTTCTCATCCCATCTTAGTTTAACCTGTTTTGCACATAGTTTTTGATGTGGTATTTAATTGCATCTTCATGGGATTATATTTTCCAGTGGACTCATTGAATGAGCGGGGTAGACAGTGTTCACTGATGCACAGATGGCCAATGTTCCATTCTGCCTCTTTTTATTTTGAGTATGACCCCCTGGCCTTCCTTATTTCAGTATGACCTCAATATCTGCCACTCTGTATAGTGACAGGATGAAGAGACATTGTCAGTCTAAGGGTAAACAGAGTCTAATACAAGTGTCTTCTTGTTTTTTCTCATAGCAACTTATTCTGGGGTATCTAGTTGCTTCACTCATTAATTTATTTTTTCCAACATTTTTATGAGGAGATGAGATGGCAACCCAGGTGAAGAGAAATGAAGACCAGAAGTGCTTTGGGCTGCACTGTTTATAGCACCCCTGGGAAGTGATTTTTTACAGTACCAATGTGTTATGAAGAACGTCCATTCCAAGCAATGGACCTCTTTTCCTCATTGATATCTGGGATTGGAAATCAGATCCTGGGGTCTCAAAGCGTGCAGAAAAGGAGGAATAAGAAGTCAGATGACCATCTCAGTGTCAAGTGATCTGAGAGAAAAATCCTGGAGGATGTGCCTGCCTGCTGTAATTCTAGGCCATGGCATTGTCACTTTTGCTGAGTCAGTAGCAAGAAACTGGATGTTGATGACACAAAGCCCTACCCATCCTCTGCCTTTCCTCGTTTCCTGGAAGCTGCAGAAGGCTTATCTTTGCCCCCAGCATTGTCTGCATTGGGAAATAGCTTCCAAGTCCTCCTCACCCATAAGGGAGCAGACTGTTTCCTTCCCTTCCTTCTCGAGCTGTCTGGTACCTGTCATGTTCCCTTCCCTCCTCCTCAGTTTGAGATCCCACCAGTGCTACCACAAGTGACTTGATCACCAAGACTGCAGTAGAAAAGAAACCATCCTGCTCTTCAGAGTAGCTTCCTGTTAGGAGTCTTAATCAAAATTCTGTCCTTTCCCGCCACGTGGGCTTTGTGATTCTGTGCCCACCAAGAAGAAACTCTGTGGGCTTTTATGTATGAAACCAGTGTGTTTCTGCAGTACAGTACTCAAATTGTAATTTACAAAGTCCTTATGAGTTGGACAAATTTGGCTGGGTTTCCCTGGGGATTACAACCTGTGTGATTGGTATGTTAGTGCTCCATGTTTTCATCTCTGCTGTGAAAATTTGGACATACAAAGGCTGCTTAAAACACAAGTTGCTTGAACATGTGGAGAACAACATCTTCCTTCTTGCCTCAGTCCCAAAAGCAGCTGAACCCTTTCCCTCTGAAACTGCCTGTGCTAATTGTCTCTTGCTGAGAAAAATTTCGGTTTTAATTGCTTATGTCTGGCAATAAACAGCTGAGAATGAGGTTCTGTGGTGGGTTGGGAGTTTTCCTGGCCCCTACCTGTTACCTTGGGATTGCTACCTGCTTCTAAGTGTTCTAATAGCTCAGTCTCTAATGGGGGATGACGATGGGATGCTGTGGCAGGTCAACCAAGGCAATCCTGCTCTGCCAGAAAGCAGTCAAACCTCCAGAACCACTCTTCCTCTCCTCTTTAAAACGGATTTAACTGGAAGACAGACAGGTCTCTGAAGTCTGAGGTGCCACCAGACTACTGCTGCTAAAGCCCCTGCTGTTCAGTCCTTAGGAGAGGTCTTGGTGAAAAGCAGCCAGTTGACAAAGAGAAGGTTGTCTTTTTATGCTCCCCCGGGAATATTTGGTAGTGAAACAAAATTCCAGGAATGTATGAAGACAGTTTATTTTACAGCCCTTCAAATAATAACCAGTTGGACTTCTTAAAAAACCAAAAGGGAAGGAAACCTGCTTGATTGATGAAACCTTTTGTGTGATACATTTTGTAATTACCTCTGTTGATTCTTGTTTTAATAGAAAGCCAGGGCAAAAATTGCTAGGTGAGCAGTAAGGGGAGGAAATGGAATTTCATTTCTTGTGCGCAGTCTACAGAAAGGCTCTATATTTAAGTCAAATATTTTTTGGTGTTTAAAATGCTTCTTCCAATATAGAGTGCAGGGTTAGTTAGTCTTACTAAATATCAGTCTTACTGATATTAAAATGGGGAAAAAACCGCTATTAAATATGTCAGTAAAATAAAAGATGGAAGTGGTTGAAAATCTTATCCACTAAAAAAAGTGGTTCTCATAATCTCAAATAAAACAAATGTGAGACTCATTAATCCATGAAAGAGATTTAAAATTTGCATTAACTTGGTTTTGTATCTCCAGAACAATGCCTCCAAGCTTTTGCTGGCTATTATGGAAAGCAGACAAGACAGTGAGAACGCGGAAAGAATCCTTTTCAACATGAGACCAAGAGAACTGGTGAGAAAACTTGTGAATATTCATAAATCTTTTGGCTGAAAAAAAAATAAAATCTGTCATTAGAATATTTTTTAAATGATCTGCATCTAAGCTGAAAAGTGTTGGCAGGGTATGGTGGCACAGTGTATCAGGATGGTACTAATTCACAAAAAGTACTTTAAAAGGATCAAGCATGCATGATTTCAGTCTTTATGACTTCATTATTTTTATCCGTTCCAAGCACTTTTTCTGTAATTGTTTCCTAACTAAGTTATCATACTCTGGTAGAGTGTCTCCAAGTACAGTTTGTCAGGCAGGGGCTGGCTTGTACAGTTTGTGAAACTGTGTGTAGACATAGAATATATATAATATATGTATGTTAAATACATGTCTCATGGACAGAGAGAGTTACAAACATTTGGACAAATATACAAATATATACAAATGTACAAATACACTTGTTGTTGTATTTTGGAACAACCCTGATGTTTTTGCAGGTCTCTGGGAGCTTTAAATGGGTTGGAAGTCTGGAGAAATTGTTCCCAATTCAACTGGCTCTGTAACAGCAGCAACTGAGAGATCTGTGTTTAAACACAGAGTTCTTTTTCCTTTCTTCATTGATTTCATCTCCCCCTGCTTGGGTTTGTGTTTCAGGTGGACGTGATGAAGAATGCCTATAACCAAGGCCTCGACTCTGACCACGAGGAGGAGAACGGAGATGATGGCATCTCCCCAAAAGACGTTGGCCATAATATCTATATTTTGGCCCATCAGGTATGTTTTATTGGTTATGTGACCAGTTCTAGAAAACTGCTACGTGGTTAAACTCCATCTTGTCATGGGTGGAGTGATGCATTTCACTTGTAAGAGAGAAGTAACAATGGGCTTGTTGACATAAACCACCAATTTAACAAAGTTAAACCTCCAGGAGTAATCTGGAGAGGTGTCCCTGCTCAAGGGAACATCCTGTGTGTCTTGGTACTCTGTGGGACTTGGTAGGCTCTATTTGTTTGAAATAACAGTATAGAGCAAAGCAGTTACTGTCCATTTAGCTTTGTCTTCTTTTAACATTAAAAGCTCATTTATATCAATCAGATCATAAATCATGTATTTATGGTGTATTTTAAACAGTAGCTTCAGTTTTGATACCAAGTGAACTTGAATTAAGAAGATCCCTATTATTTTGGATTTAGTATGGCAACAAGAATAATTGGGTCTTTTCACTGCTTCCTCCTTTAGAATTCCCTTCCTTCCACTACAGAATTATGCTGTAGTGCCCTCAAGCTTTTTCTGATCACTTTTGCTTCTCTGCTGGTAAAGGTAGAATGTACACTGAGGGTTCTTATTTAAATGGGCTATTTATTCTTCAGAGCAGTTGGTGTCAAAAATAGTTTATCTTTCAATTATGTTAAGAGTATTGAAAAGATTTTTTTTTTTAATTAAAAAACTAACCCCCACATATTTCTTGATTATATTGTAAATGATAGCATTTGGTATTTCATGTAAGGGCCAAATTTTTAAGAAGTGCTTTTACTAAGTACAAAGAAATCAACAGATGGGGATAGGGAGTGTTCTGTATTCATTGTGTTTATTAAGTGTTGTTAAGAATTGAATACTCAATGGAAAAAAAAAAGAAAATAAAGCAATCTATAGCTACAGTACTATTATGTGATGATTCTTTCAAGCAAGGAATGCAAAAACAGTTACTGAGTTATGCTGATGAGCTTGTAGCACATTTGAATAAGTAAGTATTGTTACTATGTTGATGTCTTTATGGTTGACCATGTTCTACTCTTGTGCTGTGTACATGAGATACCCATGGAAGATGACAGTATTTTAAGAAAGCATCTGTAACTCCTTACCTTGCATGGCTATTTACTGCTTGTCTGAATGCTTATAATGAAAATCTAAAAGCCTGCCAAGTAGAAATGTTGGTATTTTCTGCCTATAGTTTGTGTTAAATGACTTAACAGGGTCTGTGACATGGAAAATATGGTTTGGGGGAGTAGAAGATAGGCCTAAAACTATATCTGAAATTACTGCTGGGGTCATTTTATGAAAGAGGTCACTACCAAGGTGAGTTGTAGATTATTCTCTGTCCCTAGATCTGTGTTTGAGGAGCTGGGGGGGTCCATGATGCCACTCCCCAGCTATTCCTGATCCACAGTCAGCACTTTGGTTGCATAAGAGTGGATATTTTTACAGCACTTTACTGAGCTCCTTCCTGTTCTGTAAAATTAAATGTCATGACTGGCTCTGGATGCTGTAAAAATATTCATCTTTTTACAAAAAAAAAAAGGAGAAAAAAAGACTGTTTTCTTTTTCTTACATTTCTGTAACTCAGTATGTGTGTTTAAAATAGCTTTGCACCCTTGTCAAGCCCCATATCAAAACAAAGCAACGGAAGGGCAGGCAATTTGGGACCTTTCTGTGTCCTCTGCTAATGAAAAGTTAGAATTCTTGGCACAGGCCTGCTGATCTTTGGCCCCAAACTCTTTCCATGTGTGCCCTTTCGCTCGCCCTGGGATGGGCAGGATACGAGCACGGTCCCTCCTCAGTAAGGCCATTGTTGCTGGGTTCCTTTGCTGCTTCTCTCTCCAAACACCCTCTGCTTTGCTGTGTCAGTGGCTTTTTGGTGCCTGGGCCTTCTGCTTGGCTTAGCTGACCTGATTTACATACTGTTTCTTTGCTCTCACAGTTCATTGGACTTTTCTTTTTTTCTGCAACCGGTGTGGCTCTTCAGTCACTTCCCTGATGCTTCCTTGTGACCACTTGCTCTAGTTACAGCTTTTTGGTCCCTCTGTAACAGCAGAATCAAGACCAAGAGTTCCTCTTTTTGCTGTTCCAGCCCTCAAACACAGACAGTTTATTTTGGGGAGCTCAGACTTTCAGTTTTTGTCGTTGTGCTCTTCGGGGTGATATTGGGTTCTGCATTTTTGCCACCACTACATCCTTCCTTGCCCTTCCTGTGGTTGATTTTACCAGAAGCAAAAGGCATTCTGGTAAATGTTTGACCCACAGTGCATAGAAAGTTGTACATATGTCACGAGCAAGGCTGAGATTTCTGCTAGTAAATCTTCTTTACAGCCTCCACCCCCTACACAGGCACACGTATGGAAGTGCGTGTGCACACTGGTACATGGTGTACACGCACAGAGGTGGCACAGCAGCCATGTCGTGCCAGTAGTCACACATCTTCCACATGTTTCTTTGTCCTCTCTTTCCTTTCCTTTATTTCTTCATCTTCCTCCAGCCTGCCACGTGCCGTAGCTGTGCTGCTTCCCCTGCACTGACCCCAGTCTGTCTGGACACTGCTGCTCCTCCTCACTTTTCCTGTTCTAGCTATTATATGGGCAGAGAGGAGAAGGGAGTGCCCCTGAGAGAAAGCAGAAGTGAGTTGTCCACGAGGCACTACCCTGAGCTGCACCCCTGCTCTGCTGCCTGGCTTTGGGGCAGGGGCTCTGTCAAGACAGAGCTCTTCTAGGAGCGACACAAACTGGTGCTTGAGGTCACACCCTGGAGAAATAAATAAGCCCATTATTGCTAGATAGAAAGGGTTCACCATTTTCTTGAAAATCCATGGAGGAGATTATGTTTTCTTTGTCTAATTCAAATGTCATGCTCAGAGCCAAGCCTTGAACCTGACATTGTTCATTTCTTACAGTGGTCTCAGGTGAATGCCAGTGGTGTTGTGGAGAGTTCCATCACCTCTTACACCTCTTCTCTTCAAGCCTCAGTCAATTGGGATGGTATTTTCATTGCTGTCCTTTCAAGAGATTGTGTTAAAGCAGGTCATACTTTGTTCTGCAAAGCCAGTAAGGATGTCTGTGAAGAGACTTCATCTTGATGTGATGTCTACGTAGAGATTTACAAAAGCTTTTGACATAGTAGCACAAAAAAGTTTCATACTTAATTCTTATATGCAGAAGCATTGCTGTAGGAGAATCAAGCTTTTAAGTGGCAGAAAAAAAGAAATTATAACAGGCTAAAGAAATCCTCTGGCATTTCAGATGACTCCTTGAGCTTGCTGCCTCTTATTTACAACAAAGTATTTCAGAAGTTTATAAACTCAAAAATACTTCATTGGAGTTAGCAGTCTTTCTGTGAGGTTCGTGATCCCTTTGCATTTACTGTGAAGTTAAGATAAGGCACTGGCTACAACCCCAGGCTCCTGTAGTTTGTATGCATGTATATATATGTGCTTCTGTCAACAGAAAATACTTTAGAGTGTTTCTCTGTGTTTTTCAACTAGGTGCAAACTGTCTAAACCAGGCATGAAGCCCAAGCTAATCCACTGTACCTTTCAGCAAGGGCTTTATTCATGAGGGTCACAGGAACGTGAAATAACTTTACAGAGCTCCTAGTCAGCTTGCAGCATGGCAAGGGTGCACTTTCATCTGCCTGCAGAGCTGTGTAGGCATGTCCTTGATCGAGAAGGATGTGAATGGGAAGGGAGTAAGGGAGCCAACTGTAATACTTTACAAAAATTTTAAATTCTCAACGCCCTACAAATTCCTCCCTCTGGTTCCCAAAGCTGTTGCAGGACTATAGGGGTACCGATGCTTTCATGATATGTCTTCTGTGGTCTCAGACCAGCAAAGTGTTTTCTCAGCTGCTTGGTTTTAAGTGTATGTTTAAATGCATTGCTGGAGAGGGGAGCACAGGTCTTGGAATGCCATGATTTCCTTGTCACCTACAGGTAAATAGAAGGTTGTTTGGTTGTTTTTGTTTGTTGTTTGTTTTTTTTAAGATTAAGCTAAAATATTATATATCTCCCTATGGAGTACCAAAACTACTTATAAATATAAAATTTCCTGGTGCTACCAAGACTTAACGAAAAATCATTTCCTCCACTCTGTAAGGTTAGAATTAACACTGCCTGCTGTCAGTGCAGGCATACAGCATAAATGAACACAAGTTTGAACCAGGCTATCCTCTGATAGACTAACACAGCTGGGAGTGTCCTTCCATTTCTAAGTTCTTAAAATAAACCAAGGAAAAGGAGGTAGATTTGGTGGGAACTGTAAGATTCTTGCTGCAGGTACTACTGAGCAGACTGTAGCAACTGGACATCACAAGTCATACACCTTCCTCTCTGGTGCTAATTTTAAATGGACTGGGCAAAATAAGTCATTCAGCCTTATGTATCTGTTGATATATTAAGAACTGAATCAAGATTTCTTTATCAAACTTGGCAAGCTTTATCAAACTAGTGTTTTATTGCTGTGTTTACTTAATGCAGTATATTCCTTCTTAGTGTAGACACATGAAGAATATTTGCTGACTGAGCAATTAAAATGGTATGGATTTACACTTTGAGAGTAGGGATATACTACCAGCTATTTTTTAAAAATTACTATTTTTGACATTTGAAATAGATAATGAGACTTGGATGTGAGGTTTGATAATGAGACTTGGATGTGATATATTCATTAAGGAGAAACTAGAGTCAGTTTTAAATATGAAATATTCTAAGGAGCACAAAGCTATTTGTTTATGTGGGTCTGTGTTTAGTGTGTCTTTCTATAGCTTTCTAGTCTGTCTATTTGAGTACACCAAGGGCAGGGATCACCCTTTATTTTCCACATCAATGCTGTGCCTGGAACTGCATGGCTCTGAGACTCTTACATGCTCCAGCAGAATAAAGAAATGGCAACAGTAATAGTGGTTTCATAATTTTTTAAAGAATTAATCTTCCTTTTTGTAGGATTTTGGAGCAGTTGAAAGCTTTCCTTGACTTTGTTTCCCCCATCTTAAAGTAGGTGATATTACCTGGTGTTAGAGGTGAAGACACCAAGCCAGAAGCAGGTACAGACAGCAAGTCCTGAGCTGTCATGGGAAGCAGATATGGCCTGTTTGATCCCCAGTGCTTTGCTTTAACTGCTCCACTGGCTTTCCTCCTATGCTCACTCGATCCCAGATACTTAGCTAATGAGGAAAATTGGCATTTATTGGGTGGTACAGCTGAGAAGAGCATAATCACTGAGCACATTAGCGCTCCAAAAGTCTTTTAAAGAGACTTGCTAATGTGTATTTCTCAAATAAACTTTTCTGTGCTGCTACTATTGTGGATTCCTAAGGCAAGAAGAACTTTCATAAGATACTGAATACAAATGTGTGTGAGGGGAGGTTCTGTTAGGTTTAAGGTTTTTTTTTTGTGGGTAGCTATTTTTGCTGTTGTAGTTTAGAGCAGCTCCTGGATTTCCTTCCCTTTGCTGTATTTTAGCCTTTAGACAGATGAACTTAGACCTTGGTCCTCCTTTTCCCTTGAGTTTGTGTGTGCAGGTATAAAATAGAATAAAATTATTAAAACATATACTGTTAGGTAAATGCGAGTTTTTGTACTCATCCATTTGTCTTGACCTGCATATAACACAGGTCAGGTCAAGGGATTCCTTGCATAAAATAATGGGTACTAATTTTCCATGATTTACTGTGTGAGGAAACAAGAAGTAACACTGTAAACGTGAGTCTCCAAATGTGGAATAGAACCGCTGTGTGTGACTTTTCCTTCAGGAGATGAGAATCCAAAGCTTTCTGAACTGGGTGGGCTGTCCCAGGCTGACAAAACAGTATTCTGCTTGAAGTGTGATTGTGGTCAGGCGTAAATTTGGGGTGAAATTTGACCCTTTAAAAAGAAATGTTGATAAAAAAGGCAAAAATTAATGTCTCAGTAACATGCATTGACAAGCACCTTCTCTGAGACACAGAAAGGAAGCGCCTGAAAGGTGATTTAGGACAGGGAACTGGTGGAACCAGTTACAACCCCCAGTAGTCTGCAGTGGGCACAAACTGGCTGAAACAATAATATCGTGCTTATCCCGTGGAAATAAAATGAACAGATGCCAAGTGGAAAAATCTTGCAAGAACACCTTCACCCCTGATAGTGGTGTTGCCATTACTGGCCTGTAATATTTACCTGAAAAAGATCTTCCTGTCCTTGTGGGAGCTAGGAGTTCCCAGAGGATTTTGCTCCAAAAGGTAGGGTTATCCTCATCCAGTTGGGAAGCAGCTTTCAGCTCCAGCAAGGATCTTCCAAAAGAGCTGAGATCTGGGGACTACACTGGTTCAGTGAATTTTTTAAGCTTGCTGGCTTCTTTCTGTTCATGCTCTGCCTCAGTTAGATGTGTGGCCTGTAAGTCCCATAATTTATAAAATATTAGGATGTGCCTGGGTTCTGCAGACAAAGATTTTGAGTTGATTCTGTTTTGTCAATGAAATGTCTTGGTTCATTTGAATTCAATGGTACACTCTAAAAGAAAAAAGAAAATGTTGTGTTTAGTGTATGAGAATATTATTTTGGAAAAAAAGACCCAAATACAAAAAAGTCTGAACTTGTCTGGTGTAAATAGATTTACTGTTCCAGAATCACTGGTTATATTCAGCAAAAGTATAGGTCGGTCACATTCTGTGCAGCAATGACCACTGTCAAATTCTGCAGCTGATGTGAACAAGAAGCAATTGGCAGGTATTATTGGAGACTGTCTTCCCAAGCACCAGATGGCAAATGGAGAAGAATACTGTACACAAATAAACAGGACTACCTTCTGAGCCCAGAAGATGATCGAATCTATCCCGGAGGATAAGCCTGTCCTTCAGGATGAATAGCTGTGAGTTGGTGCAATAAGGATGCTCTCTTTCTGCAGGACGGGTAGAATTTCTCAAGCTAAAGGATGTCATTTTTTGCAAGGCTATGCTGAAATTTGCAGGTTTTTGGGGTGGTTTTTTTTTTGCTTCTCTCTCCTTAACAGAGAAGCTCTTGCTGATAGTGATGCCAAAACAAAGGGCTAATGGGAAGCAGTCCCAGGAACCGTGACTGTCAGGGGACTCGTATCCTTGGCTGCCAGACCTGAAACTTCTCATGGAACTTTTATGCTCCACATGTTGTTTTGTAGTTATCATCCTGATGAGACAGGCTATGGCATCAAAATGACACCAGCTAATTAAATGTCAGCAGAATCAGAAACAGTTGCAAGACTTTTACAGTGAGATTGCCAAGATTGAAACAGAAGCCAATGAGGCACATCACCCTCCTTGAGGCTCATTAGGATGGTATATAACTCCACGTTCAGCCAGCTGCAGTATAGCGAGGCAGTATGGAGGCTGCCACGAGGGCCTGACACTAATGAGCACCTGAAAGATTAAACAAAGTCTGTGGCTAATGTTAGGTCTCAGGTTAAAACCTTGGCAACTTGTGCTTCATTGTTAGGTCTCAGGTTATAACTTTGGCAACTTGTCCTTCGATGTTTTCTTCCC
>NW_020884938.1:3044023-3202258 GCF_003945725.1 Corapipo altera | reverse complement strand
CCCCCCCCCCCCCCCCCCCCCATTTCTCCTTGGAAGCATTCACCTCAGAATCCTGTTCTGACTTTGACAGGGACTTATATGGGGACCTCTGTTTTCCATCTGGTGTCCTGTTGAGTTAGGCTGCTAAGAGCTCCTAGGATTCAAGCTACACCTTTTATTGTACGTTGGGCTACAGAAGTTTTAGCTTCTGTTGAATTTTCTGGTTCTGCTTCTTTAGAATAAGATAAAGTGTCTATTATACATATGTGTGTGATTTATTATATGTGATGTTAATGAGCGATATATCCTGTTTGACTGTGGCGACTGTGCATTTCACTAAGGGCACAGGTGGCCTTAATATTTCTGCTTTGTGGCTTTCTTCTTCTATCTGTAACTTCTGTAATCCTTGTGTTTTGTGGTTTACAAGATTTTTTTGTCATTGGGAAATATGTTGTATTTGTGTCGAGGCCCAAATGTTACACCAGAAGAAATATCCTTTCTTTGTCAAATGTCTACATTGTGAAATCCTCACATTAGTCTGTGGTTTTACTCTGAAAATTGGCTGTGGGACAATGAAATACTGTTTAAGACATTCTCTGCTCTCAGGCTCTGTTTGCAGCCCTGTACTAGCAGTACCCACACTACCTTTTTATTGCTGTGTGAAGCATCATGGGCTGGGCAGAGTGACTTTAGTCCTCCTTTGGTTCTGTATCACAGGTGGGGCAGGTACTCAGCTTCCCACTTGAAGAATGGGCCTTCATTTAGCCATATCCACAGCTGGTCTGTGTGGGAATGCCTCCACTGGAAGTAGGCAAGCAATACTGATTCATGCTGATTTATACTAGTAGAGAACTTGACCTGTTGCCCTCAAACTGTGCTCTTACCCTAGAGCTGCCCGCTTGTGTTTGGCATGCACAGTCTTCATTCAGAGTGATGATGTATGGGGGGGGGGAAAGGACATCTTGACTCAAAATTTTACTATTGAAATTGCTTGGAGAAGTGTTGTGTGGAATTAAAAATCAAGTTAACTTGCAAAGTGAGCAAACTCAACCCAGAAGCCGTTGGGAGGCAATAAATGTGGAACCACATGGTGCCATCTTTCCAAAGTCACTCTTCAAAGCAGACTGCACTTTCAGTCACCCTCAACTGCTCTGTGTATATATTGTCTGTCAGAAATGTATGTAATGTAGCTGCTTACTTTGTTCAGATTGCAAGAAACTCCCCTTATTTTGGAAGCTGAATTACACAAGGGGTTGAGTTTTTGCTCTGGAGACAGATCTTGGGCTTTTCCATTTGACGATTCCATCAAATGAAGTAAAATGCTCTTTTTCTCATATCTCAAGCACCACTAAACCACTTCACTCTAAGCTGGGAGGAACTTGCTTTGTTTGTTTTGAGGGAAAGTGAGGGTAACCTTGGAAATATCATGGAAGTGAAGTCTGGTCTCACTTAATAGTATCAGAGCAATTCTAATAGGCCTCAGATTAGGCATTGTGAAATCCTACACCTTAATTAAAATCAGGGCGGGGGGACAACATCTCTAACAAAGACATAGTTTTCTATGTTCAGTAGTCATTGAAGTAATTACAGGTTAACAAAAATAAAGAGCATTAAACAGAATGTCAAAATATGTCTGTTCCTCACAGTTGCTCCGTTTTAACTCTCATCTCCTCTGATGTCATAATTTAATTAGGTATCTCAGTCATCATAGAGTTTTCTAGACAAGATCTGAATTTTTAATCTACAAATAGGCAGAGCTCAGCTGCCATCCCCTTTATTTCACTTGTTTAACACAGTGCAGAAAGCCAAAAATGAGGTCCACCTTGCACTTTTTCTGAGGCAGCTTTATGAGATACTGAATAAAAGTGTCCAGCTGTGAAATTTAGTTTTAACGGCTGATTATGCTTTTCTACACCCATAGTGAGGCGACCAGTTACTTTTGATCACCTTCAGACCTGCACACGGATAAGCATCTAATCAACCTGGGGTTAAAGAAATGGTTTCTCTGCCTTTTTCTATGGGCAAAGATTTTCAGAGTTTGTTTTACAAATTATATAGCCTCAAATGAACTTGGTCTTTCCAGCCTTTTCCTTCTTTGAGTCTGCAGAACACCATTTAGCTGCTAGCTGGTTGTGTAAAGCAGCCTTAGTCAGGAATGTCTGATGGGGAGAGAGATGAAATTTTTACCATTTTGCTCTCCCACCAGGAACTGTTACTTTATAGGTGCCAGGTGAAAGTGCTCTCCTGAGGAC
Organism: Corapipo altera; assembly: GCF_003945725.1. Lineage (NCBI taxonomy): Eukaryota > Metazoa > Chordata > Aves > Passeriformes > Pipridae > Corapipo > Corapipo altera. Next base: position 3,200,027 of record NW_020884938.1, on the reverse strand, counting down.
AATAGCCATAACACAGAGTTGGAAACAGGAACTCATCATTTTACTTTCTCTGCTCTCTGTTCCTATGCTCCTAATTATTTTTTTTTAGAGATGTTTTGCTTTGCTAATTGGAGAGGGAGGCAGAGATTCAACAGCATGATTGAAAATACCAGTCAACCTCTTCTGGTGTTATGGCTTACAGAAGGAAGTGTGTCCATACTTAAAGACTTAAAACGGTGGTTCCCTTCACCACACTGCCCCCAAAGTAAGAATCATAAGCAGTTCCTCCTTCTGTTTGTTTATACTAGCCTTGCTTTTCTTTAGAAGCCACATATTGGACAGAAGTAGATGGTTGTTTGGCAGAGAATCACGTTCAGAGGAGAAGGGAAACATAGAAAGTAAAGTGCTTGGTAACTAAAGGATTTTAAGAGTTCCTGAAAATGTTGTGCCTTTCACAGCTTGCTTATCTCAGGTGTATGCATGTATTTTGTATTCATATAAAGTGTTGGTGGCTTTTAGAGGTGAACAGTTCCCTTGCTGTGTGGATTTGGGATTCATAGACACAAATCTCAGATTGTGTCTATACAATGTTGGTGAGCGATGTTTTATTTGCCTTTCACAGAAGTTGCGTGGGTTTGGGATCTTCTGCCTTGTGCTGTGAAATGTCTAGTAGCAATAACTCTGCTCTCTTTTTCTCCCTTTTCCATTGAACCTTCTTGTTATGTTCCTATAATCACATCTGACACTTCCATCATCTCCTTATTTCCTTCCATCCTGTACCCTCCAAAACTTTGCTTACAGTAATCATGGGAGGCAGTCTACAAGTGCAGTTGTGTCATCCTGTTGGAATATTTCTGGATTGAATACTGCTGCCCACATTCTGTGTTCAGTATGATCAGTGTACACCAAAAGCCAAATGAGACCATTGAGCTGGTTTGATTCAAGAAGGCACAGCTGCCCATGACAGAGATATTTCTGGCCTGCAGAGATATTTCACATACATTCAGCTCAAGTTAATTTTGTTTGGTTGCACCATCTTTTTATCTGACCTGAACTTTCCCCATGCACACACACTTTTTTTTTTTTTTGTAACTAAAAGAAATTGCAGAGAAGGCAAGTGTAAGTAAAACTTACTGAAATATTAGCAAGTCATTTTGTCTTCTGCTGGTTTTCATCAGGGAAAAAAGAACAGCAAACACCACAAAAATAGCAACAGCATTACTATGGAGGGGGGGCTGCAAACTTAATAGCGATGGAGTTCACTTAGCTGTGGTGGTTTCTCTTATATGATAATATTGAGGTGTTTTATTTCTCCTTTCCCTGTGAGGTAGATCACTATTACCCATAACGTGTAGTGTGCACCACGTGGAGGCTGGGGAGGAGAGCTGGTGTCTCAGAGGTTATATGAGGCCATGAAAGACCCAGCAACAGAATCCAAAGCGTCTGGACCACCCAGGGGCCTGCTCATGTACCACAAGCCATCAGGGAAAGATTAACTCTAAACTCTTTTGGTTGCTCTGTACAGTATAATCATCTAAATGAAATCAATGAATACTTGATTTGAGAGGCTCCCATTGCTCCATCCCTGCTGTTCCTAATGTTTGTTAACAGATTGCTTTGTGGCAGAGTGCAAAGGTGCTGCTCTATAAAACTGTAATGACTTCTGGAAAGGAAGTTGCCCTGTGTATTGCAGAAAGCACCATTCAGCTTTGATTGGAACGTGGGGAGCTGGGAAGTTGTTATTGCTCTTAGTAAAGCCAGTTGGAATAAAAGTTTCTGGTCAATTATGGTTAAGATGATATTTCCTTTTCCTTTCCTTTCTCTCTCTCCTTGTTTACCGGTGGGTTAGGAATGTTCTCATTTGCCCTGGGCAGGGAGCTGGCATGTGGTAAGGTCCTGGCATGCTGAGAAAGAGGATCTCATTTTCTGTCTCCTATCCTTCTGTCTGTCACCCATCCTGTTTGCTACTCCCTTAACTTTCTCTTTGCCCTTGTTTCTCAGTCCTTGGGGTTTCTCTTGTCAGTCCCCAGGTGTCTTTTTTATCCTTTTCTGCTCTCTAAGCAGAAAATGAAGTGTTCGGTGAGATGACTGGGTTATCCCCCTGTGAGGGGGTTTGGTGCCAGATCTCACACTGCCTGGCTCCAGAAGCCAAAGGGACTGATGAGAAAAAAGAGGAAGAGATTTCAGCTGGAAATGAGCCCCAGCTGCACGAGTCTGTTTGCACAGCAAGGTGAAACTAATCTGAGCAGATGCAATTATTCTGCTGCTGCCGCAAGTTACATTTTGTCTCATCTCTCCCTGGTGAAAGACCACTGGCCTTTGGGCTGGCAGCCCACCCTGCGGCATGTCTGGTTACTGACTGGGTAGGGGTGAAGATAATTCGCAGCAGATCTCTCAGATGTCATGCACTGGACATCAGGTCTGTGCAAACACTCTTGCCTCACTTTCACGAAGGTCTGTAGTTCATTAACTTCCAGGATTGTGGAGTGGCCTCTCTGCCCTGACAGGCTAGAGGGACTCACTGGCACACCAGAGGGTTGTCTAGTGAGCTGAGCTGGGGAATGGGGCAAGGACAGAGAGGGCACTGTGCAGTTCTGGAGCTTACAAACACCCCCAAATCCAGTTCTCACCCCAAAACACGCCTCAGTTCCCTGCATGCTCCCTGCCTAAACCAGTGCCCTTCCCCTGTCAGGTGTGCCAGGTATCTCCTAATCAGTAACAGCCTTACAGCTGTGAGAAGAAACTTGAGGGAATTGTTAACAAGGATAATAATTGCCTAAATAAGTTTTTTTTCTATTTTTAAGTGTTTGTAATACTTCTTAATACTCTAAGTGTATATTGTTTCAAGGCACAGGAACTATTTGTGTCTTTATCTCTGCTTCTCAGCCAGTTACCCAGTGCTTTTCGTAATATTTCATCAACTTTTTTAGGAAATCAGTTTAACATGTTTGACACTTGGCCCGTGAAGCAGCTTTTCCATGGAAACCCTGATTGCCTACAGGACACTAAGCCTCACTCGTTAAGATCCCTTTGTACCATTCTAGTCATAAAAAGTCACCTTTACCCCCCAGGTCTGGCAGTTGATGCTGGAGAGTGAAATAGATCTCTCAGAATTTGGGGGGCTTCAACCTGTTTCTAGCTTGTATTTCTTGTACTGCTGTCCACTTTACTGGTGTAAAGTGGAGAATAACCTTCTCTTTTCCCAGAAGTTTTTCCATATGCACACATATATACATATACATATTTTGGCAAACTAATCTACTATCCCAGGTCAATGAGTTAATGACAGGCTGATGAAATGAATGTTCAGAGCTTTAAATCACTTTTTTCTTTAAGAACATTTAAATAACTTCATTCTTTTTTCAAGGTAATCTTGCCTTTAAAACAAAAGGCCTGCAGGAAACTCATGTATTATTAATTGCCAAAGCTGAGTCTGCTGTGGTTTTCCACACTGCTGATCATATATGGCATCCCAGATGAGTAGCAGATCTGATTTTATAGTCATGTTGTGTCAGGAGTTTAGACTGAGTATTACTTGTAATTCTGTCATTTATCTCTCCTGTTTCTTTATTAATGTCTTTAGTGTTCTTGCTCTGTCCTCAATCTTTCACATTTTGTACTGATGCTTTATTACAGTGTTTTCCAAATTTTTAAAGTAAAAATCTTTCAAGATGAACAACAGTCCTTCATCAAGAGCTGACTGAAAGCCAAATGATCTTTATTCATAGAGCTATTGCCTTACACATCCCCTCTTTGGAAATCAGTGTTCCATTATATGGTATTGCTTCCTTGTCCCTACATTCCTTAATGAGTGGTAAAGTACAGTGTTGACATCTAAAATATTGTCACTGGCATGGCTGATGGGTGAGGGAGTGAGTGACTGAGAGAGTTTTCTCCTCAAAGGTGATTTTTTTCTGGGGGTCTCTCCAAATTCAGGCTCTAGTGATGGTTATTTTTTTTTTTATAAGTTTCACTTACAGTGCTTTTTTGAGATGCATTTCTGAGCTTTGCTTTGCAAACATAGATGGGGGCAATTCTTTTCATTATAGTTGCTGTTGGCCATGTCCATGTGGTGTTTTGTCCTCCAGCTGCCCCAGAAGATTTGTGACATAACACAGGAGTTAAATACGAAAAAAATATCATTCAGAGCTTGCATGGCCTTTATGTGCTACTCACAAACTGTCACCTTGGGTGTATTATAAGCTTGGAAAAGCTTTCCGTACTTTAGGTTCACAGTTTGCCACTACATTATTGTTTTCACTGGTGTGTCTTTGATCTCACAAAAAGCTCTGTGCTGGTCAAGGAGTCTGTTGACACAGTCCCCTTTGGCCATGTGGGCGTTTGAGCCTGTTATGGGGAGAAGGAAGGGATCATGAAAGCAGAGCTTCAGAAAGCACTGTAGTTGCCAAATAACATAGCATTTCTAAAGCTGTTCTGTGTCAGACTGTGGGCCTCTGCTTCAGACCTGAGCTCTCCCAGACTGCTGCCCGCAACAGCCTTTCATCACTGTAGCTGTGACAGTACAGAAATATTAGCAGCAGTTATTATTGTGTCGACGTAGAGGAATCCATCCCATGTAGGAACTACAACAGGAGCAGAAAATAGATGGGCCCTTTGCCCTCAGGTTACTCTCTGAAGGTCCAGAGTACACAGAAGGTGAGTGGATACAGAGAGATGTGGAAGCAGAGAGAAATGAAGTTATGGGTGCTTATTGCCTACAAGAAGATTCAGCTCCATCACTTCAAGATTGCTGGTGCCTTTAGGTAGGTTCCCCTCCCGAAATCTGCTGCAGTTCCTCCATCTCGGTCAGCAATCCCTTGTTGTTGCTGATGTGTCTTTTCTGGCAGTCGAGGTGCTGGCACAGGAGATCCTTGCCTCTTCCTGGAGTCATTTTGTCCAGTGCTTGTGTCAGGAAGCCCCAGCTGTGCCATGCTGGGCTCTGTCTCAGCATGAGACAGTCACAGCCTGAAAGCACAGCCTCATAAAGTACAGTGAAGATCACTGAATAAACACTGTTCTAAAGTGTGTGGCTGCTGTTCACATGAAACCTGAGAGCAAAATATGCATCAGCACTGTCCCAGATCCCCAGCAGTCTCTGAACACCCTCTTCTACTCAGTCCCATGAGAGGGCTGAGATGGTTTTCCCTTCTGGTCCACGTGGTGAGGGAACTTCTGTTACTGACACTTACCAAGCAATACTTTTACACTAAAAGTTATGGACAGTTAAAAGCATATCAGGAAGTAATACCTGGAGATTTCATATGGTTTACAAATGGCATTTCCAATTCTATATAGAAATTCAAGGATGATTATAGAAAGTTTTTTGTCGTACTAATGGAAATTTCTGAATCTATACCATGTCCCTTTCTCCAAATGGACATACTTTTAATAATAAGAACTATCCATGCATCCTTGACTTGTCATTTGTTAGAAAACACAAAATCTTAATGGCTCATATTGGAGAAATAAAGGTCAGGGTACAGGCAAAGTTCATCTGTATTACAGAAGATTAAAAAAGGAGAATATATTTACTTCTGATTATGCTAATTCAGCACTCCAAGCACGGTGTGATTGCATTCTGTCTAGTCAGTTCTTCTCTTTGTATCTTAAAGAAGAGATACAGGCAAAGTAAAGGGCATTTGGAGATAGACAGGGAAAATAATTGAGTCACAGTCTTCTATTTGAGGAGGGATGGGAAAGATAGGGGTTGTTTTAATTTAAAGAAGAGACAAATAAAAGAGAACATGACAGTGGGGTACAGAATGATGAATGATACGGAGAAGGTGAACTAGGCACTATTGCTTGCCCTTTCTTAAGTACAGAAGCAGAGGGACATCCAGTAAAGCAGAAAGGCAAAAGCAGTAACTCTGGTTAGAGGGAAATTTTAAACAGTGACTGTCTTATTTCCACAAGCTCATCTTGTTTCTCCATGATTGAGGGGGATGCAAAAGACCTCTAGAAAATGAATCCAAGTTGCCTTGCTAAGCAGTTGTTGTGGCCATACTGCAAAGACTGCTCACTGGATCAGATTATGTGGCTTGCGTGAAAGAGAAGAACTAGTCAGATAGTCTTAAAGAACCTTCTTAGTCTCAAAAATAAGTGGATGTTTAAGTTAAGACATTGATATGTGTAATGAGAGTAGCCATGCATTTACTAGATAGCATAAAAAATTAACTGTTCAGGGCAGAAATCTACTACCAATTGAAAGAACATTCCTCTGCAGTTGACCCCCATGTTATTTTTTTTTTGCATGCCTCCCTGAATATCTGCTCATGAGCCTTTTTTTAAATGCTGATGTTCTGACACACTGGCTCAGGGCCAAACAGAATTCTGTCCCTAAGGAAGTTGTAGGAAGCACATTTATTCTTCCTGAATATCCCTTTCTTTTATTCTCTTTTCTTTTGGATGTTCTATTTATTATTCATCTTTAATTAATAAGTTTGTATCAAGATCCAGAAGAAAATTGATTTTGATCAGTAGATTCTAAGGAACTATAAACAGAGTAAATTATATATGTACCTCCTCCATGCCTTACTGGGAAATGAAAGAGGAGGTGGTAAGACGTGCAAACATCTTACAAATGAGGGAGATCACTTTCTCTTTAGATTATTACAAGATCTGTTTGGATCTACTGTTACTTTTAGACTTGATCCCTGACAGTCCTTTTGCAGCTGTGCTGTTATTTTTATAATTCCTCACCAGACTGTAGTACATCCTGGTCCACCTGTGGTGATCATCACTTCAAAGCCTGGTTCCTGTGGTCATTTTGCCTCGTTTCTAATGGCTGTGTCTAGTCTGTGGTGGTAATGTCAGTGTAGTGATTCAGACCCGGTTCACATCTGCGAGGGAGCCTTGCCTTTCCTGCCTCGTTTTTTTCCCACCTTAAAATAGGTGAAATGCCTCATTCATTCTGGATGAAAACCACTCACTAGGATATGGGGAAAACTGCATTTTTAGTGTGTTCTCATGCCTCATAATTAGGTCTTTGTCTCTCACTCACCTAAGGGAGGTCATGAATGCATTTGCCAACTTTCTTGGGTTTAAACTTTGTGCAGCCATCGAGCATTTAAAAAGTTTACCATTGAACATAGAACAGATGAGTCATATAAAGTATATAATTTATAAAAGCTTGTCGGAAATACATATTTGTGTTTGTGTATATATTTGCTATGTATATAAATGGTGTAGTTTAGAGTGTATTTTCCCACCACTGCAGTCCAGCTACCTTTGAAATAGTTGTGGACTTTACTGCCATTGTTGCCAGCCCTGAAATACCAACCTACAACCTGGTTTAGCCTTTTGAAATCGCAGAGAAAAATTAATTGGAAATGTAATTTTGTACTCAGAGGTATGCAAATTTTATGTCTAAACTCAAGTGAAAAGAAGCATTCAGTCTAATTTTTTGGCATTTGTCAAAAGCCCTCCAAAAACCATCTAGGCTGCAGGCTAAGCTGCCTTTCATAAATCTCAGCCGAAGACTTGCTGCTGACTTTTTAAGACTAAATTATTTCTATTGTTCTCAAGTAATTACATTTTTGTTGTTATCTGTGGAAAGAGCCCCACTGGGTTGAGCATGTAAGTATATGGGAATGGGGGGAAGGAGGATTTGTGGTAGTTAAGTGGAGATGATAAAGCTGAAAACATAGCAGCAGGACATAAATCAGATTTTTCTTCTTTTCTAGTTGGCTCGTCACAATAAAACATTGCAACAGATGCTGAAGCCAGGGTCAGATCCAGATGAAGGAGATGAAGCCTTGAGGTTTTATGCCAAACATACTGCACAGATAGAGGTAAAGAATTGCTCCCTGGAAGATTGAATATGAGACAAGTCTGCATCTTGTGCATGGTGTATCACCTCTTTTTAAGCTTCTGAGCAGCAAAGCTTATTCAAATGGTGCAGATTATTTATGAGGAGAAAGCTGAATAATGTACTTTTGGCTGTAGGAGAAAAAGGAATGCACCTATATCAAAAGTGGCTCTAAATAATCATTTTACAGGAGCTTTCCTCTGTGTTACCAAACATGTTTTGTTAGGGAAATACTGACTGCGGACAGTAGCTGTGTCATGAAGTCAAGAATAATCTTGTATGGTACATCACTCAAATAAATAATCATGAGTTTCAAAGCCAGTGATGCTGGCTGATCAAATTAAAAGTCTGGCTGGAGTACAAAGGGGTTTTGAAGTGGTGTAGACATTCAGTGTGGCTTTTGTTTAAAAGACTAAGGCTTGGCCTGGTTCAGCAGTTCTGTTCTCTGTTTTAAACTTTACACCTGCCATGGATTGGATTTAGATCAAGAACCACAGAGGTATTTAGGTTCATAATTCTTATATCCCTTTTTGGACTCCTGCAGGTTTCATGGGATCATAGGAATCACGATAGGAGTTGGGCACTGGAGTAGCTCAGTGACTTTGTCAGGAGCAGAATTTCTGTGGTGCAAAGGCAGCTGCTGCGAGAGCCTGCGGGGAGCGGAGGCGTCTGGCTCTCCCTCAGAAAAGCTGTAGCAAGTCCAGAACTGGCCAAGTGTGAAAAATGCACAGCATGGGTGCATACGGGCCCAGCCTGAATCTGGTCCAATAATCTCCAAGTCCTTCAGTGGGCTCCCAGGCTCCTCCAGCACTGGAGCTGAGCTTGCCTGGAGAGGGAGCAGTCCTGACACATGACTCAGGTCCGTGTTGTCCTGCCTTCCATCAAGACAGACCACAGCTGGGTCCTTCTCTGTTTCCCACCACCCCTTTTGTCTGATAATGGTCATGTTATCCCCCTACAGAATAAATGGAAGCTCCATGGCTATAGTTGTCCAGAGGGCAGCTCAGAGCTCCTCTTAATATATTTGAATACTCTGGGCATTGCTGAGATATCTCTTGGCATTTATCAGCCAAGATATCTGGGTAGGTTGTAAATTTAGGCATTAAACAAGCACTGTGGTCAGCTTTTCTGTAGCCAATAACTTCTTCTGCAACCCAGCACTGCTGCTATACAAAATAGATATTCACAGGACTTTCTCTGAAAGCAGACCTGGACCTGTTTGCTGTGTCAGATATTATCTCCCCTATATTAAGGTATCTCATTTGTTTGATTTGAAAGTCAAATAGTGGATTTTTTTTCACCTGTTGCTGTACAGAGACATGGGTGTAGGAGTTAAAATGAGTTTTCTACCCATTTCTGTATTTTTAGTAATGCAGAGTCCACAATCAGAATGGGGAAGCAATTTTGATGACAGTGGGGTAAGATGAAATAAAATCCAGTTCACTCACTGATAACTTGGTCAGTCCTGAAATACAAACAATTCAGAACCTTGGGTTCTGCCAAGTAAGAAGATAAAGACTGACAAGATACGGGTGCTGTCTGAGTAACAAGGTGCTATTTTTGCATGTTCACCTTCACAACTTATCCCATAACAGAAACAGACTCAAGGTGAGCAAATAATTTTGCAATCTGAGCAGAAAGCCCCTGAACTTCTGCACTTTTTACTGGGAGAGGTTTGTTTCAGTTTCCTGCAAAACTGAAGCATTTTGAATTAGAACAATTTTTCTATTTGGGGAAGTCTGGACGTGGGTTTTGCTTGAGACATATGTTGGCCACTTTGTTCAGGCAGGTGTTTGAAAATAAAAAAGTAGTTTTACTCCATTTTGGGACTTTATTGTGATGTTCAAATAATTTATGCATTAATTGATAAATAAAAGGCGAGCTGTGAACAAGAAAAGATATGACAAAATGATTGGATAGTCACTGATCCTGACAAAAATGTGTATTTTATTTATAGATTGTTCGCCATGATAGAACAATGGAACAGATCGTCTTCCCTGTCCCCAATATTTGTGAATTCCTCACTCGGGAATCCAAAAGTCGAGTGTTCAATACAACAGAGAGAGATGAACAAGGCAGCAAAGTCAATGACTTTTTCCAGCAGACAGAGGATCTGTACAATGAGATGAAATGGCAAAAGAAAATTAGGAGTAAGTATTGCAATTTCAAAAAATGGGTTCACTATGCTAAAAACATGCTTTTAAACCTTAAAATCCTTTGATTTTAATAATACACTTTTCTCTGTTCACTCTGATACCACCACAGGCAAAACTGTTCAGGGCTTGAGAGCGTAGGTCAGCTGAGACACTTGCATGCCACGGTAAAAGAGGCATAATATGGAGTTAGTAATGTGTTCAAGATGATGTTTTGGACTCCAAAAGTTAAATTGAGGGATGGATGAACTGGGTGTAGTTCTACTCAACTCAATAGCATTGCACCTAATTAAGCCAAGGCCCCTAATATTTAACAAAAACATGTGTAACTGCATATTTGAGGTTTGCAGATTCCTAAAAGACCATTAAAAAACTTGTAAATGTCAGTCACTTAAAAACATCTCTCACCAGAACCTCAGCTGCTTTAAATCTGTCCGACTCCCATGGAGTCAATTCCCCTCTGCCAGTTCACATCAGCCTTGCGTGACTGGGCTGCAGGGTGTCCCAGTGAGCCCATACTGGTGTCCATCCCGTGACAGTGGGAGAGGCTGGCAGGCATGGCCGAGATCACGGGGGAGAGATCAGAGCAGGGGCACGAGGAGGAGGGGCAATGAAGCCAAGGCAGGTATCCTGAGTTTCTAGTTTAGTTCACTGATGGGCATGAGATGCTGGAAAGCAGTGCCATGGAAAGGGCTCTGGGGGTCCTGGTTGGTGGCCAGTTGGACACGAGTCAGCAGTGCCCTGACAGCCAGGAGGGCCAACCCTGTCCTGGGGGGCATCAGGGAGGGGACTGTCCCACTCTGCTGTGACCTGGGGCAGCTTCAAGTCTGAGGGCAGTTTTGGGCACCACAATGTAAGAAAGATGTTAAGCCCTTAAAGAGTGTCCAAAGGAGGGCAATGAAGATGGTGAAGGACCTTGATTTGAAGCCATATGAGGAGTGACTGAGGGCACTTGGTGTGTTCAGCTGGAAGAGACTGAGGGGAGACCTCACTGCAGCTACAACTTCCTCAGGAGGGGAAGAGGAGGGGCTCTGTGCTCTGTGGGGACCAGGGACAGGACTGAGGGAATGGCCTGGAGTTGTGTCAGGGCAGGTTTAGGTTGGATCTCAGGAAAATGTTCTTCCCCCAGAGGGTGGTTGGGCACTGACCAGGCTCCCCAGGGCAGTGGGCACAGCACCAAGGCTGCCAGAGCTCAAGAAGGGGTTTGGATGATACTCTCAGGCACATGGTGTGACTCTTGGGGATGGGCCTGTGCAGGACTGAGGGTTGGACTCGATAATCCTTGTGGGTCCCTTCCATCTAAGGATATTCTGTGATTATCTCATTCTGTCAGAGCCACTGGCCCTCACCAGGACTGGAGCTGCTGCTGATGTCTCAGGGACAGGAGGCTCCTGCCTCAGCCACTATCAACTCTGCCCTTTGCTTTTGGAGCAGAAAGTTGTATTTTATATATCATGGAATCACAGAATGGTTTGGATTGGAAGGGTTCTTAAAGATCATCTCATTCAAACCCCCTGCCATAGGCAGGGACACTTTCCGCTAGCCCAGGTTGCTCAGAGCCCCATCTAACCTGGCCTTGGACACTTCCAGGGATGGGACAGCCACAGCTTCTCTGGGCAACCTGTGCCAGGGCCTCCCCACCCTCACAGGGAAGACTTTTTTCCTTATACCCAATCTAAACCTACTCTCTGTCAGTTTGAAGCCATTCCCCCTTGTCCTGTCACTCCAGGCCCTTCTAAATAGTCTCTCTCCATCCCCCTTGCAGGCTCCCTTCAGGGACTGGAAGGCTACAATTAGGTCACCCTGAAGCCTTCTCTTCTCCATGCTGAACATATATAAAAATACATGAGTCATTCACTGCTAAAATGCAGGTTCTCTAGGAGTATAACACATCAGCTGCTCACAGCAACTGATCAGGAAGGAAAGGAGAAACAGGGTCTGTGGTCAGAGCAGCAGGGAGTCTGGGTAGTCAAAGCAATATTTAGCAACCTTAATGTGATGGAAACCTAGATATTGGTTGCAATTTTTATAAATGTCAATTCTCAGGCTATAATTTTCATTATAGCAGTAATAAGTCTTCAGCATGAACCCTATCAGCCCAAGTCTTCTTCTCTTGGTGGTACTCTAAGAACTTGTCTCTACTGGCAAACTGACTGAAATAGAAGTGGAAAAATAAATGATTCCAAAATAACTCCCTATCTGCACAGTCTGTTTGGGAATAAAAGTTCCTATATTGTAGAGAAATTATTTCAGTAACAAAATCATATCGGGGGGTTTTGCTTAAGAAACACAAATAAAAGAGCCCAACTCAACACTTAGATGGACCAGACCTGCCTAATGCTATAAACAAAGAAAATTGGTTTATTTTTATTCAGAACAGAAATTCCTCAATTCCTTTCATCAGTGGAATGGCTCACAAGTCTCTGTGTTGGTTTTTTTGTTTTTGAAAAGATAATACAGGTTGAGGCTCAGTTCATTCTGTAGCCAAGTATCTGTTAGCATGCAGTGTGTGTTGCTTAAATTGACAGATGTCATTTGCAGTGGCTTCACATGCTTAAATCTCAGCAGTCAGCAGTTTAAGGTTATCACAGTGAAATCTGAATATTTGCCTAACCACCATTAAAGTCTATTTAAACTAAAGCCTGAGACAGCCATTTGCAGTTGAAGGAGTCTGCTGTTTATAAAAAGTTAGCTGGTTGTTCTGCATACTCCAGGAGGTTTTCAGTACCTTAAAACCTAATTAACAGGGACACATCATGCGCAAAACTCCTCTGGCTAGAGATCTTTTTGCACTATTGCAGATAGAATCTTGTTTTGAATGTTCATTTATACATATTGTAGTGCAGTCATATATATGAAGTGCATGCCTGGGTCTTAGCACCCTCTGATTTTGTTCTCAGCCTTCTCCCTGAATCGTTTGTGACTCTGGGCACAAAGGCTTAACCCTGTTTTGCCCTGTTTCCCTTTTTAGCCCTCTCTAACTAGGTTGTAGGTTCTTTGGGATATGGACTCTTTCTGTGTGTTTTTACAGCACTTCACATATGGAGATCATGGCTCGTTTGAGTCCTTTTAAGCAGGAGGACAGAGCTGTTTTTCAGCAGGTGACCTTGGACATCTGAGTATCATGCAGGAAATAGTCAGCTTTCGTAGTACCAAACCCCAGTCAGACAAAATTTTATCTGCTGCCCAAAGCAGATCAAGATGTTTTCAGCCTGACAAAGGTTGGGAACATACCAGAGTTCTGAAACTGTGCCTATTCCATCGTTCTTTGCAAAATGTCAGCAGTGCACTTAGTCCAGTTAGGTTATCTGGATGACCCATTCTGGGTCTTCTGGTTGACTGGCATTCAGAGTGCTAAAATCTATTTTTTGTGTCCCCTGCACAGAGGCTGCAGTTTCATAGGCAGCTGAAAAGACTCTGTTGCAAAATATCCAGTCCTAAAATCTTACCAGGGGCAAAACTCCCATATATAATAAACTGCATTGTGATCTTTGGATTAAAAGCTCTGTTTGAAGCTATGTTTTATGTCAAACCTATGTTTAATATTTGTGTATTTCGGTTAATTTTAAAGATCATACATTAATCTGTATTTTTTAATTCTCTTCAGACCATTGCTGATTGAGTTTCTTCCTGCTTTCATTTCATTGATGGCTGCTCTTTTCCCCTTTCTAGATAATCAAGCCCTGTTTTGGTTCTCCAGACACATCTCTCTCTGGGGGAGCATTTCCTTCAACCTGGCTGTGTTCATCAATTTAGCAGTTGCTCTCTTCTACCCTTTTGGAGATGATGGAGACGAAGGCAAGTGGAGTTTGGTTTTATTTTTCCTTTTAATTTTAGATGCTTTCATTTGTGAGGTTGACAAATAAAACTGCATCTTCAGGTGCTGCAGAAGCCATTCAGTGTCTCCTAAGTAGGTGCCAGATGTTGTCTGAAACGTGGTAGTTGATCTTCTGCGTTTCACCTGGCCTACGCAGTGTGGAGTAAAATAGACAGAACATAAGCTGAAGATTATCTAGATGATCTCAGCTAATGTTTGTGGTTTTTTTTTATATTGCCATATTGCAGTGTCCTACTGCAGCTTCTGAACTGAAGGAGGATTCCTGGCAGCAGAGGGACAGAGATTCCTTAAAAGTGACCAAATTGAATGACTCGCAGCCTTGAAAACGTAAAGAATAGAGTGATTTGAAAATTAGCTTGTTGGCTTTTGACTGTGTGTTTATTGGGATAAAGGGGCATAATTGTTGCAGAGGACAAATGCATTATATAAAAATATGCTTAAAACCTATGATTCTGTCTCTGCTTCATCCCATGTCACAGGAAATATTTAATGGAATTTATTGTTTGCTATAAATGCAGCAGACTAGCAGGAGGCCTCATCGAAGCCAAAACAAGCTTAATTGGGATAAAGGAGACTAAATAGTTCAGAATACTGGTAATGGGAGCAGAGCCATTCACCTCTGGGTCTTTGATTCATGTCAGTCCAGTCAGTAATGTGACTGAGAGTCACCTCTGTCTGATGGCATGTGAACTGGGCTGGTGGAAGCAATCCAGCTTCTAGTAGATACATGTGCTTTTCACAAACACCACAGTTGGCACCGGCAAACATTCCTGTTGGCTGGCTTGAACAGAAAGGCAGCAGATTAAAATATATTGGCAGGGGCACCACGCTGCCCTTTCACCCCATGGGGTGGTCTCTGCAAGTCACATCTCCACAGCCTCGTGTAGTAAAGCAAAGTTTGCAGGGCTGGGGCCTGGAAAAGGGAAGCATTTGTGCTCTCCTGTTTGTAAACTGAGGGAGTCAGCAGGAGTGAGTGCACATATTAGAGCCCATGGAGGACGAGAGGAAAAGTAAAGAGTTAAAAGTAAACCTTTTAAGCGACTAAATTTTAGCTAATCTATACTCATGGAAATCCTCTGGTCTGCAATCAGTCGGTATTAATACTTATTTTGAACTGCAGATTTATGTTGTATTAGTTTAAGTGGCCCCAGTAATCCTGTGATAGCACATTTTAGGAATCCAGTTCCAAGTGCTTGTAAAAGCCAGAGGGATTCCTGAGCAATAAACAATACATGTCACCAAATGAGATTAGCAGGTCATGAGGCAGCCTCCTTAATTCCAGCCTCCCCCTCCACCAAAGCCTGACCCAACAGCTGGAGTTTTGTCTCCCATTTTTCCCCTTCACTCTGCTTAAATCCACCTGTCTGAGGTGCCTGTGCTGAGCTAATCATCCCAAAGTGCTGCCTTGTAGTAGGTACCTGCAGTGCTTATGTCATAGGACATAAGCAAAACTGTTCCTTCCAGCTGAAGACAGCTCCTGAAGGGAGCCTACAGGAAATATGGAGAGAGACTATTTACAAGGGCCTGGGGTGACAGGACAAGGGGGAACGGATTCAAACTAAAAGAGAGTAGGTTTAGATTAGGTGTTAGGAAAAAATTCTTCCCTGTGAGGGTGGGGAGGCCCTGGCACAGGTTGCCCAGAGAAGTTGTGGCTGCCCCATCCCTGGAAGTGTCGAAGGCCAGGTTGGATGGGGCTCTGAGCAACCTGGGCTAGCGGAAGGTGTCCCTGCCCATGGCAGGGGGTTGGAGTGAGATGATCTTTAAGGCCCCTTCCAACCCAAACTATTCCATGATTCCATGAAGGCTCCTTGCCTCTGGAGTGCCTGTCTGCACGTTACTGGTGTGGGTTCTGCTATGTGAAATTGTTGGATCTGCAGTAGGGAAGAAGGAAAAGTGATTTCTTAAAGAACCACAGAGAACTTTGGCCTTACCTTTCAGATCCACTTGAAAGATATATTTTAGGATCCATTAAAAGTTTCCAAATCTTGTTGGCGGAGAAATTATCTGACAAGAGGCGACCTTGAACCTCCTGCCAAGGATATAAACACTCCTGAACTTTGGAGAAGTTCAGATGCCATCTGAATGTTGAGGCTAGGGCCTCATCTCATTGTTTTCTAATCCCAGTGATGCTGCTCAGCTGTGCATCTGTTGCCAAAGAGATAGCATGATTGCTATTGTGAGTTTAGCTAAATTTTCTATTCCCTTCTTCCCCCATCACTGACCTCTCGGTTCATCCGATAACAATAGAAGTCAGTGTACAAGTGTGACAGTGCCCTGAGATCTGAATGTGCTTTTTATATCACAGCAACGTGGTGTGTTTCTAGGGCTTTAAGCAGAGGAGAGAGGCGAATATAGGGGCATCTCTCAAAACTCAGGGAGAGCCCGGAGCCAGCATCTTGCAGAGCAGCCGAGACTGGCTGTGCAGACAGCGGCTCACATGCCCTCGGGAGCTCAGCAGGACCTGGGACCCGCTGCCTTCCCGGGAGCAAGGCACAGCTATTCAGCTGCTCCCGGCCATGCAGATGCTGCCTGTCCCTACCCAAGTCCCCGTGGCTGCCTCCCGCTGCGGGAAGTGCCTTGCTCCCGTGCAGAGGCGGAGGCTCCCGCTGAACACCCGCAGCCGGGCGGGAGAAAGATGCTTTTCCAGCCGGGGCGCTTCGGTGCAGCTGGGGATGGAAACGTGACACTGCCACGCTGTGCTGCCCCCAGGACCGGCTATTTTGTAGCTGAGCAATCGTGGACATAGACCGGAGGAGCCCTAATGATCCCTGCAGAAGGGAGCTGATTAGCAGGTTGCTCCAGGAGGAGGGTAAACTGCTCCATCTCTGAGCACTCCTTGGATTTTAATGGAAATTTCATTAGCTGCTCTTATAATTACCTGTGCAAAAATCAACAATGCTATGAGAATAATAGCTCTCACTGCAATTTGGGCAAGTCGTGGTCAGCAGTTGCAGTGCATGAATCACACTTTTGTTAAGATATATTGGCGAAGGAATTGATCTTTTGGGGCTGTTTCATGGGGAAAAATGGACTCTCCAAAGATGCCTGTCTCAAATCTCCCTTTCTCCTCTGCACAGGCACACTCTCACCGTTGTTTTCCGTGCTTCTCTGGATAGCAGTGGCATTTTGTACAGCAATGCTGTTTTTCATCTCCAAGCCTGTTGGTATTCGCCCCTTTTTGGTGTCTGTTATTCTCAGGTCCATATATACCATAGGGCTTGGTCCTACCTTGATACTTCTCGGTGCTGCTAATGTAAGTACTTAAAAAGCAAGGGGAATTTCCCTGCCAGCAAAAGGAAAGATATTAAGGGTCTCCTTTTAAAAAACCTCTTTCATTAGAGCTGTGCGAAAACTTCTTTTTCTGGTTCAATGGTTAAGCCAAAAAAATAAATCATTTCCAGTCATCCTGAAACGGCAGTGTCAGCAAAGTGAGAAGCTAAGAAAAAAAAAGCTGTTTTCGTTTTGTGCATATGCAAATGTTTTAAAATCAAAAACAATATGAAATTTAAAGAAATATTGCTATATAAGGGCAATCAAATATAAAGTTTCTCATGTTAAAAGCATAATTTTCTCTACAAGTGCACTCAGCAATATTGACCCCAATTTGTGAAATGTTTCTGTGATGTTAAGTATATTTTTGAGAAGAAAAGAGTTTTCAAAATTAAAAATTCAGCCCTTTGCCAGATCTCTTAACTTAGACGTGAATAATTTTGCATGCTTACTGAGCTTGGTGAGATACACAGTGGTGCTCACAAGGCATCTCTTTAGCTTTCTACCTGACTGCTACAGCTCTAATTCACCTCAGTATTGGGATATTTGCCACTAGTTCTGTGGGAATTTCACATACTTAAAACTACCCAGATGAAGGTCAAGGCAAGTAAAGTGCTTGCCCATGTCAAATTTGTGAACAAAAAAAATATGTTGAGTCCTCATTGGTTGTTCTGGACTGCCAAACAGGTGAGGTTAGACCTCACCTTTTCACTCCTGCACTACTGTTCAAGCGCAGGCAAAGCTTGGGAGCAATGGAGAGCCTGATGCTGTTGCTTAAATTCTGTGCTTCAAAAATGTCCCCAGTTTTCTTTTTTTTGTTGTTGTTTTTAGGGATTTTATATTGAAAACCATGATCTGAGGGAAACAGTAGATCTCCCCCCCACCCCCACCCCACACACTTTCTGTTGTGTTACTTTTGTTCTCTTTGTAGTAGCACTCCTAGCTACTTTTGCAGAGTAAACTCAAGATCGTTAGGAATTCAGGTTTTTTAATGCCTCATGACATTAATCCCCCCCACCTACTCAGTAAGGTTATAGAAATAAATCCCAATTCATAGAAATAAATCACAAATGAGGCACAGTGCAGTGTCAGAGAGGTGATGTCCTTCCACTTACTCTCATGGGTTTGTTCCCAGTGCACCATTGGAGCTGGATTCCTCACGCCTCTCTCCAGCTATCTAAAAGTTGAGCATTTAGTCAAACCAACAGGTAGGCAGCAATGCAAACACTAACTAACATGACATTTTCTGATGGAATAAACCTAGCCTTTGTTACTCCCCCACAGCTTTGTAACAAAATAGTGTTTCTGGTGAGCTTTGTTGGGAACCGTGGCACTTTCACCCGTGGCTACAGGGCGGTCATCATGGACATGGCTTTTCTCTACCACGTGGCATATGTCCTGGTCTGCATGCTGGGCCTCTGTGTGCATGAATTCTTCTATAGTTTCCTGGTAAGTATGTGCTGCTGTGCAGAGGAAAACTTTGCAAAAATAGAAAATACCGTTACCCATGCAGCTGTCTTCAATTTCTTCCTGACAATCAAGCCCAAATCATGTGTATTTTTAGCACGCTGTTGCGTTGCTGCCCCTTAGGAGCTGCTGTTTTTGTTAGAACCTGTTCCTGTTAGGACTTATTTTATCTGCTTTAGAGTTGGAAGTTTGTTCCTTTCTTTTCAGACAATCATCATCATCAAGCCCAGTCCTTTCTCCCAGCTTTCCTCATATTCTGTGTCCATCGTTCCTGTATCTTGTGTCAGTCATGACATTTCTGGGACAGGAGTTTCCCACCGGTGTATGCATCACACCTATACCAACGTATCCCATTCCTCAGCCCTAATAAAATAAATTTTAAAAAAATTACTTGGGAAATGAGGATGGCATGCTTCTGGTGTAGCAGGGAGATCCATCACTTTAAGTGTATTCCACTTCATTTTCTTTTGTTGCCATTACCCAGATGGAATGCCTTTTTATAACGTGATACAGGTGCAGTGAAAATGAATCACACAAAATGATGCTAAACTCCACTAACTGCTCCCTTCATGCTGAATAGCAGTAAAAGGTGTTTCACTGCTCTTGTTTTCTAATCCTGTTGCTTTATACTGGAACACGTGAAACTTGTCGGGAGACTGACTAAATTGTGGTCATTTATATGGGTTTGCTTTCCTGTTGTTGTATCTCTTTCTCAGCTTCCTGAAGAGTGGTGAACTCCCAACACTTCAGAGATGTGTTAAGGACACTAAAATTTTCAGGGGTTCAGTGCTTAACTCTGGTTGAGCTCCTTTTGAAATCAGACTTTCCAGATCTTTACATTAAAGTCTGCTTCAAAGTTTGGGCAGATTTCAAAGGAGTCAAGATCTGTGGCTGTAGCTGCAGGACGTTTTGCAAATTGATGTAACTCTCCTGCTTAAAAAATGCACAGCAAATTACCTGCTATTCCTTCAATGAGTAAGGTGGACTCTGTCTTAAAATCCTTTGCAAAGTGTCAAGTAGTTTAAGAAACATTCTATGGACTTATTGTTTTCAGTACCAATGTCCATTATTCATGGTCGTTATAATTGTCCACGTTCCCAGGTTCCTTCCAGGTTTTCACTTAGTAGTGGATGTATTCTAAACTCTACTATTTGTTCTTCACTTTAGTCTTTGCCTTGTATGGAATGAATAACAGTCTTCCCCCTTTCTTCCTTTATTATTAATACTTTCACAAGGCTGTGGATTTCAGATCTTAGAAATTGGGGCTAATACCTTCTTCTGTGGAACATTTTGATAAATCATAGTGTATCTCTTTATATCTGTAATCTGAGTGTTTTCAAGTGGAAATATATACGTTATAGATAACGTCCAAAGCACTATAGAATGTAAATAAAATTGAAAGAGAAAAAAAGTTATAAGTTCTTGTAAAGCTCCTGTCACATTTAATTGCTATTTTAGGCCTTTGGCATTTAAGGCAGTATTATTGTAATATGTACTTTTCTTTAAAGTTAAATACCAGGAAAGATGTAGTGCAGGATAAAGAAGAATAGAAGTTTCTAGTTTTATACAAACAGTGCCATGAATTTGTTTTGACTTAAAAAGAGGTGGCTCTGATCCTTGTACATGCGAACGGCTTTTAAATGATGCCATGAGCTCAAAGAAACAGTTTACAGACATTTAATTACTTAACATGTATGAGTGCAGTTTTGAGTTGCAGCCCAGAATAATCAGATGGGAGATGAAAAATTATTTTGTAGGTATAAATCCATAGTATAAAGACATTGGTTTTTAATTCTAATTTGGTTTTGAACATGGGGAAACAATGGATCTTGTTGGTCACTGTTACCCATGTCTGGATCAGGCTCTATTTACTTTGTGAGTTTTGAATATCTTAATTTATCTTAAACCCTGAAGTTCTGTGCTAGGTTTTCTCCTCCATAAGCATGCCCAGCTCCCGCTGAAATCAGTGGGAATTGTGGGTTTGTGAAGCCAGGAATGTAGAACACAGCTTGATACATGTTTCAATAGTTCAGATTGTTTTCCTATGTAGCATCCATATATTGCCTCATTTGTATGCATTTTTCCTCTACTCTGTGCCTTTCCCAGCTGTTTGATCTGGTGTACAGGGAAGAGACATTGCTAAATGTGATAAAAAGTGTTACCCGGAATGGTCGTTCAATTATCCTCACTGCAGTGCTGGCACTTATCCTGGTTTATCTCTTCTCCATCATTGGTTTCCTCTTCCTGAAGGATGACTTTATCATGGAGGTCGACAGGTTGAAAATCAGGACCCCTGCTGCAGGTATTGTTTTTTACATTAAAATTTGCATCCAACGTATCCCTTTTCTGTCTGCCTAACCTAACTTTCACCTAAGGACATCAAATTGCTTTATTTGTGCCTGTGAGAGCAGAACTAATTCCATATACCTTAGCACCCAGTTAAGTCTCTGTGTAAAATTGAATGTGTATACAGTTGTTTTAGGCTGGGTTTATTTGTTGAAATACTGAAACCCAACACCTTTGATTTGTTATGTTTGCTTTTCAAACTCGTGATAATGTTAAAAAACAAAATCTCTATTTCCTAATTATTTGGAAAAGCACCTCAAAGTGGATTCTATTATTTCTTATCCCACCTTAAAAGCAGCTCATAGTAATTTCTGTGTACTATATGAGGCATATGATTAACATGTAGCTGTATTTGTTTGATTACATCCAGCAGAAATTTATTACACAATTCACACATCAAACGATAGGAGGTTTCCTGGAGGATCTTTTAAATGTAGTGTGTGTTTCATATAATTTTTGTGTAATCCTGGCTTTAGTAAAATCATTGGGAGGTTTTTAACCGGTTTTAAAAAGGCCAGAGTTCCAGCTTTCTGGCATAAGAGGTTTTACCAATGTGAATAGAGAGTTACAAACTGGCTTAGCCTGAAAGGAGCCAGGTCTGGTCTGTTGAGCACTTTGTATGTGCTGCCAACCAGCCTCCTTGGGAGCATGGGCAGAGAAGTAACTGTCTGCATAGAAATACCTGAGAATAGCTTGTGATTAAATTCCTAAGGGCATGATTTTCCCTAATACTGAGCTCTTCAGACTTGCACACAAGCACAGAACAACCGGTGGGATCCAGCCTGGACTGTGTGCACTCAGTGTTTGCCAGCCTTTCCCTAAAGTTGTTATTTCAGGATTTAAAGCACACAGACAAGGCAAAGGCCATTCAAGACTCATGGGCATGGTGTTCTTATATAGCTGGTTTGATACCATATTAAAAAAATAGGAAACCTGACAGATTTCTTTAACATACTATAATTTTATAATTTTTTTTTCCACTGATCATCCTTTAAGGGCTAAGTTGGCTTATATTTGACTTACCATTCCTTTCTGGGACAGAATTTATGCTGTGAAGTTTCATTTCAAAGGTAGTTGTAACCATCTTAGTAAGATGTGAGGCTCCACACAGCACTGGTCTGATCCGGTGCAGGAGCTCCTGTGTGTTTGTGTTGCTTCTGTCGAGTTCTTGGCAGATTTTTGTGGTGTGGGTATGTTCTTGCTGGCTTCATACATTGCCATTTCTGATCAAAAAACTCATCAAGAAAATATGCTGACTGCATACTGAGGGAACATTATGCTTCCTAGGACAAGTGCTTTAAATTTTTTCTTTATAAAGTAGCAGAAAGAGAAAGTCAGAGCGCGTGTTTTCTCCCTTACACACATTGTCTTAGTCTGTTATTTTTGTTGTATGATTTTGCCTTCGGGTTTTTTTCACCTTAAACCTTTTTGTACCTCTGATTTGAAATGCAGAAAATTGTTGAAGATGCACAAGATAAAATTGGTTTGATAAAATCAAGCTGATGTACAATGTACACATTTACCCACTTTGGGAATGTTAAATTAGTGTTTTACACAAACCCATACATATTTACAAATGAGTACAAACTGTGTTATAATCCTTGAAAACTCTTAAATATTCTACATTCAGGATAACTGAACATCAGCTTGGTGTCCTTCTTGTCAGCTTTTGTGAATAATTTATCTAATGGTTTTAAAACTGACATTATTTTCATATCTGACAGTTGTTTCATGCTTTGAATATATTTTGTTCTAACCAGAAGCAGCAGCAGCATTTGATGTAGATTCATTAATTTCAGGAGATGAAATGGGAATAGCTGTGATATACAGTAAATATAAAACTGTGTTTTTGTTCACTGTGATTGCTTTGAGCTGTTGAGGCAAACTCTTTGAGGAAGGAGGAATTGGTGGTATAATTTGTGCTGTTTTTCCCTCTTAACTTTCCAACTCAGTGATTCACTTCTAGAAAATAATGATTTAAAACTTCACATCAATGTGATATCTTTTTGTCAACATCCTGCTCTTCCCACAGGTATTGGTGAAGTCCCCACTACAACCCTCACATCAATGATGAGAGCCTGTCCAAAAGAGAACTGTTCCACAAGCATCCCAGTTATTAACCCAGGTTAGTACAGAAGTTCCCTCAGACTGATGATCAGCTAGAATCAAGGAATCCTTGGCAGTGTTCAAGGCCAGGTTGGATGAGGCTCTGAACAACCTGGTCTGGTGGAAGGTGTCCCTGTCTATGGCAGGGGGGTTGGAACAAGATGATCTTTAAGGTCCTTTCCAACCCAAACCATTCTGGGGTTCTATAATTTAAGTATTACTGTTGCAGGGACCTTTGCTTGAGTGAGAAGTAATGATCATTGTCGTGAGCCAGAAGTGCTCAACTTCTGCAACGCTTGGAGCTTAGTTGGCAGCTTGCTATTAATGGGAGTGCTTCCCACACCTAATTTCCAAATGCACTGACATTAATTTTGTTATTAAAAGAGCTTGCTGAATCATTATGCCTGAATATACAGGTTGCTTCGTGCCAAGTGACTTAGAGAAAAAAACTTGCTGCTTATCTGCAGCATCCTCACCTGCACACACTGAGCCACTCTTAGATCTATTTAGGGCCACATAAGTTGATTTTCATGGCATAGCATATATATCAGCAAGCTTTTGTGTATTCTTTTTTTGTGCATCTAGGCCAAGGCTGTGGTGTAGCCATAAAACCTAAGAACCCAGGTCCAGGAGTGTCTGTCTCCCACTCTTTTCATGTGGCACAGTCTAGTTGTGGAGGTTAGTCTTTCACTCCAGATATTAAGTTTGTTTTAGTGTGTTGTGGCCTTTGCAGTGGAGGTGTGTGCACAGTGGTTGATCCACAGGCTTAAAACATTTATTGCCACAGTTGCCTGTGGTTGCTGGGGGCTGAAACTGAGGACATAAATGGTCCCTTCCTACTCTGTGTGCTAGTACAATGCTGTTTCATAAGCTTTATTCTTCCACTACTAATTTCTGAGTTTTTAGGATCAAAGGCTTCAGGCAGAGGGCTATAAAAGTAGGCTTTTTCTCCCCAGCTGGTGTGTAAACAGGCCTCATAAACAACATGGGAAGCTGTCTGACTAGATAGAGAAAACAGTCTAAGAGCTATTGGCAAAGCTGCTGCATTCAAAGAGTAATCAATCAGTCAAAAGAGACGCAGTGTGGCTTTTGCCAAGCTCTTTAAATGATAGAAATCTTACATTTCTTATTGTTTGGGTACTGCTGCTTTAAAATCAAACCACAATGAAAGGGAGCTGTACAAGACATCTAAGTGCACTGTCAGTTAATCTTGAAGAGATTTTATTTATCCAGTAACATTAAAAAAACCAGCATTCAGCAAGAAGAGTTTTGCTCACCTTAGCCAGTGAATCACCTGTTCAAAAAGAAGGTCTCATCTCCCTTGGAGTCTCCTACTCTTCAGTGCAAAGGCATTTCCAGATCACTTCAGTCTGTGCCTGATGAAGTGCTTAATCACCTAAAGGAACTTCACATCCTACAGTACATGTCTCCTTGTGCTCTGTAACCCACAAAGACCTGAACTGGAAAGGTGCACAGGTATCTGTTTGTAAAAGGGGATATTTCCAAAGGCTCATTCCACGCCCAGGTTTGGTACTACCCTGTGCAGGTTCATCTGGATCCATGTGGGCACTGGTGTGTCTCACCTGCCTGTGCTTGTGTGGCTCAGGAGCCAGGTAGCTGTGGGCTGTCAGATGAGGCTTTTTGAGGTAAATCTCCCTATCATCCCACTTCCTACCCTGTGATTAACATTGTGGAGTGGCCTTAGTGCTTAACCTGCTCTGCCTTTGAATTAAACTTAATCAGAGGACAGCCAGCCTAATGCTGTCCAGCTACTCATGGGACACTCGCCAGTCTGGAGCTGGTTGCAAATAAACATGCCTGAACCTCAATTAATGTCAATATTGGGGCCTTAGCAACAATTCACTGTACAGATCCACTCCTTTCTTTCAAATATGGGCATGGTTGGTGACTAGGGGGGCTGATCCTGGGTTCTGAGTGCTGCTGAGCAGCAGAGGCAGAATTGGCTCCCCCGCTGAAGGCAGCCCTTGTTACTCCACATCTGAGAGTGGAAATAGGATAGAGAAATGAGTGTCTGTACATTCCTCACAGACTACATTGCTGCACTAGAGGTTTCTGCCAGCTTTGGGCTGTCTGCTCTGCGATTCTTTGGCGAAGATCTTGCAACCTGAGCTTTCCCTTCTGGGTGCCATGTGGGATGCTGACTCTGTGTTGCAAGATGTGCCAGTCACGTGATGCATCTTGCATCTCTCTGAAGCCTGGGCTTGCTCTGAATTTGCATCCCAGTGCACATGGAGAGTGCAGTGCTTGGAGAGGGTTGCTGGTAGGTCATTCTCTCGTGTTGCAGCTTCCTGTTTTCAGCCGTGGTTTGTCCCCAGTGTTCACCAGAATCTGATCATCTGTTGTTCCCAGCACCTGACCCTGGTCTTGTGAACAGTGAAAATATTGTAGCTACCTAAAGGAAATAGAAGCTGTGGCTTTTATCAAGGCTTATAATTTGTGTTGTGGATGGCCAGCTTCTCAAGCACAGATATTGGCTCTGATAAAAAAGATGGAGTATTGTTTGGGAGGAGGAAATAAAGCAAAAATTAGTTGATATGATGAAAATCACTGTGCTAGTAAAAAAAAGTCCAGATATGACAGGATAAGAAAGGTTTCTTGTTTCAATCCTTTCAGTTTCAATATTTAAGTAGTTATTTTTAAATCTGGAATTACTAGTCATAGTAATGTCTTTAATGACCGTATAATTTAACAGGAAGTCTATCCTGATGTCTGCTTTTGCTTTTCTTTTTGCTTGGAGTTCCTTAAATCAGGAGTTGTTTCTCATTTAATTTACTTGCAGAGCAAAAGCAGTGGTGGCAAAAGCAGCAGATACCAGCACTGTTGTGCACATCCCAGTCACGGGATGTATGCCCCACAATTTGGGGATCCTGTGTTTTAAATCCAAATTACTTGTCTGTAATGTGAGTGCTTTCAGTCAATTCAATTTATTAAAGTCTACCTCGGTGCCCCAGATGATGTGGTGGTTTGGGGCTATTAAATATGTATTTCAATCAACTGTCACAGTGGGATGTTGTTATTTATTAAATTATGTTACAATGAGTGCGTGAAGCAAACCAAGTGTGAATCGCTGTCTGAAGCGAGCGTATCCCTAAAGGGAAAGGAAGGCAGGAGAAATGACCCTTCAGTGCAAGCCAGCAGGACACATGGAACAACTCAAGCAGAGCTCTTCAAAGGGAGGCTGTTGATGCAGCCCCAGCATGGGAGCTAGTGCGTGGTGGGAGGAATTCTGGCCAATGCAGACAAATTCCTCCCAGGGACTGGTGTTCCAGCCCAGCTCCTCTGCACGTTCAGACATCTCCTGCACAATAGTACCCTCTGTGGCTCAGCCAAAACCACACAGCAGCTCTGCAGCAGAGATAAGAATAGAATCCAAGTTTTCAGGCTGAGGTCAGGGAGAGCCTTTCATTTAATGTATATCAGACCTGTGTGCTGGTGGAAAGATCATGGACAGATTTACTGGTCTAAAAGCCAGCTCCTCCTTAATGGTTGGAAATGCTAACATGACTTGGCTTGTACATGAGTAGGTAGAGGGATGATTTCACAGGAAGACAATGCCTTCACAAATGTGCTTCTAATTCTGTGTTTATATTGCTTCTCATCTATGAATTTTTAGGAGGCCCAGTGAAACCAGTGGGAGCACTGCAAGGAGAAGAGGTGCTCCCATGAATAGAGATGGCAGCTCTGGGTCCTTAACAGCACTGGTGTGATTTTCTCCATCTCTCTTCAGGCTGAGTAATGCCTGATGTGCCTAAGTGTGTCACCAGCAGCGACATTCACAGGGATAGGGATGATCAGTGGAATTCTAGCTGAGGAGTATGAAAGACAGATGTGCATTGCAGTTGCTTTCTGCAACAAAGAACTGTGGCTTTGCTTGGTGAGTGATGGGTTGATGTTGTGACTCCTAAAGCTGCCTCCCTCCTGCCTGCAGGTGAAGAGGAGGAGGATGGAATAGAAAGGACCTGTGACACCCTGCTCATGTGCATTGTGACCGTATTAAACCAAGGCCTGAGGAATGGTGGTGGTGTGGGAGACGTGCTCAGGAAGCCTTCCAAAGATGTAAGTGTTTTGGCTGAGGAAGTGCATTACTCCCTGTGCATCTTATGAATGCCAGAGTCAATTTTTGGAGGTTATAGACAGTATTTGTATCTAGTCTGGTCTCTTGTCACACTGTTGATTTATCCATGTAATTTTTAAATCCCAGATGGAATGTTTAACAGGAAGAGCTAAGCTTGGTGTGATGAAGATACTTGAAGAAAGGAACTCTAGGTAGTTGTTTACCCCTTCTGGAAAACTGGAGCTTATCATAACCTTCCAAGCACTACTAATAAGTCAGACCTGATGAGGCATGTCTGGAGTGCTGTGTCCAGTCCTGGGCTCCTTGGGACAGGAGGGACATGGAGCTCCTGGAGTGGGTCCAGCGGAGGCTGCAGAGATGATTCAGGGACTGGAGCATCTCCCTGACCAGGAAAGGCTGAGGGAGCTGGGGCTGTTCAGCCTCTAGAGGAGACACTGAGAGGGGACCTCATCCATGTGTGTCAGTGTGTGCAGGGAGGGGGCAGAGGATGGACCAGGCTCTGCTTGGGGGTGCCCAGCAATGGGAGGCCACGGGCAGGAACTGATGCCCAGGAAGTTCCACCTGGACATGAGGAAGAACTTCTTTGCTGTGCAGTGACCGAGCACTGAACAGATTGCCCAGAGAGGGTGTGGAGTCTCCCTGACTGGAGATATTCCAGAACCATCTAGATGCAATCCTGTGCCATGTGCTCTGGGATGACCCTGCTGGAGCAGGGAGATTGGGCCAGATAACCCACTGTGGTCCCTTCCAACCTGAGCCATTCTGTGATTCTGTGAAGTGTTACTGGAGATCACTCTTCTGTTACACTGAGAATTACAGATGTGAACTTTTAAAATTGATTGATTGATAAATATATGTCAAGACCCTCCACTGAGGTACATAATGTGTATTTTTAGCTTATATTCCATGGCATCTGCCCTGGAATAGGTCCTATTGTTTACTTGCACTCAAATAGCATGAATATCAAAACACAATTTTGTATATCATGGTATATGTCCTCTGCCATAAGTTTCCTCAAAAATTCAGTTAATTTGAGAACTTGCCTTAATATTTAGGTGGGTTTATGTGTTTTTATTTAGGTTCAAAAAGAACATCACAAATAAAGGCAAAGCAGCACTTTGCTTAATGAGCCACACTATAACCCAAGGATGTGTTATAAATAAATTAGCAAGTAGCATCTCAGCAGGGCTTGCAAGAGTCCAGAGACAAATAACTCTGATCTGGATGGAAGAGCTTCCTGTGCTGGTAGTAGGAGTCTAGGTCCTACCTCACAGACTGGGAGGTTCTACATGAAGAACAGTTTATCCCCATGAAATCTGTAAACACTTAGACTTTGAAAGTTGCCCTTTCCACTTAGCAGCTCTTTAAGGCTAATTATATTAAAGCACTTTCCAAAGGGTAATACTTTTATCCCAATGAATGTGTGGGAAACTGAAGAAATTTGGTGACTTCTAAGTCAGTCATGGTGAAGAAAAGGTCTTAGGTTTTATGCCTCTGTAGTCCCTCTCTGTTTCTGAGAGTAAGGCTACCAGAATTTGGCACATGAAAAGAAAGATTTGCTTTGCTCGAGCTAATGTGAAAATGTTCTTTAATATTTTAGAGCTCTGCTATTTTTATATCATATTGTAACCTTATTGTTGCAGGAGCCCTTGTTTGCTGCACGAGTTGTTTATGATCTTCTGTTTTACTTCATTGTCATAATTATTGTTCTAAACCTGATCTTTGGAGTCATCATTGATACATTTGCTGATCTCAGGAGTGAAAAGCAGAAAAAGGAGGAGATACTAAAGACAACTTGTTTCATCTGTGGTAGGTGTTACTGATTTATTGAGATATTTGATGGGGAAAGGAGTGAAAATGAACTATTTCTCAATAAATAAAGTGTGGATCTAAGGGGTGGTTATCTTCTACAAAGAAGTCTGTAAAAATGCCAGAGTTTGATTCCAAATTTATTCCCTCTCAGTAGGAAAAAGATTTGGTTTATGAATCAAAAGCCAGCTTTGCTAAGAGGTGGCTTCACAGTCTCCACCCTGAATCTGAGGGAGAAGAGCTGTGTCTCACACTTGCATCATCACCACTAATGGAGATGGTGCAGCTGCTGACTTTATTTCACAAAGCGTGATGCAGATGAAAGTACAGATTGCTATTTCACAGCACAGTGCATTACAGAAGGGTAACAACAGCAAAATCTGCCTGTTTCAGAAGGTGATATGAAACAGGGAATAAAAAAAAATTCAGTGAAAATCAGCCCCACGAAGCCCATGGATAAATCACGCTTATTTTGAAGTGCACTCACAAAGAGGGGCAGACCTTCACTCCCCCAGGGGACTTCAGAAATACCTGCTTTTTTGTAGGCTGGGTGTTGTTTCCATGGTTGTGCTGACAGGGATGAATGTTGTGCAGAGCACAACACCTTTAGTGTCTTTAGCACAACATCTTTGTGGAAGCCTCCACAAGAGATCCAGGGAGAAAAGCACATTGGTGAGTCCTGTCCTTCCTCACTGTGTTCCTCTTCAGAGATTGACCTGTGACAGGGAAAACCCAAAAAATTTTTTATGACTACAGCTCTGTAAGGACTGTATGAGTTCAAAGCTGCAGAGACTCACCCTCTCTGCCAGGCTTAAGCACACAAACAATCCCACCCCAGCTTAAGTGGGACTGTTCATATGCTTGATGCTAAAAGTGTGCATAAATCTTTGGAAGATCAGGACCTGGACTGCACGCTGTGGGCTTACCAATATCCGTCTAGAAAAAGTCAGAACAAACACTTGTAAAAGCACTTTATAGCCCCCAGCATAGAAGGCACTGTAAAACTCTAACATATTTATTATATTGTTATTGTTATTAAGAGGAAATATCACAAAAGAGGATAAATGCTGCGCTGAAAGACCTCTGTCAGGAATGCCTTCTGGCCTGGTATTTGTTGCCTGGCGGTTACTGCATGCAGTTATAGCTTTTAAATTAAGCTCCTTCAAATTTATGGTCCTTTAAATTAAGTTAGGTCCCTTTCTCTAACATATTTAACAGATTTGAGTATTTTTATGTTGAAATTTATTTTTTGGCTTTACATTTGTGTCTTTTTTTTGCAGGACTGGAGAGAGACAAATTTGATAATAAGACCGTTTCATTTGAGGAGCATATAAAGTCAGAGCACAACATGTGGCATTATTTGTACTTTATAGTCCTTGTCAAAGTCAAAGATCCAACTGAATACACTGGCCCGGAGAGCTACGTGGCACAGATGATTGTGGTGAGTCAATTTGGGCATGTGCTTTATGCAACTGAGAGATGCTCCTTGCAGCTACAGCAGCAAGTATCTTTCTTTTTCCCCCTCTCTCTGAATAATAGGGAGCATCGATCTGTGTTTTTAAAGATCTTTTCACATGCCTGAGTCTGCAACAAAGCCTGATCTTAAACGCAGTGAAAAGGATGAGGGTGCAGGCTGCAGTCTCCAGTTTGGCGGCTGTGCTCTCATGCTCTGTGGGTTCTGCTGCCTCATTAGCCAAACCCGGGCAGGAGATGCATCACAACATCTGCTGCTGCTCCGGCTTTGTCCAGTATCCCTGGGCTGCTGTCCAGAAAAATAACATCTCCTGCTGAACACTGAAGCACAGGGTCAGCGTTGAGGGCTAGTGCTTTTCTCCTATGACTGCTCTGAACAAGCTGTTGAAAAGACCAAGAAGAGCAGCTGCAGGGATTGGAAGAGCCACAGAAACTGCCTCTTGAAGCAGGAAGAGTTTGACTTGGACTCAGAGAGAGAAATGTGATGACACTGGGGCAGAGAGATGTTTGATTACATTTCATTTCCAGCGTGCTACCTAAGAGGGTTCGTTCTGGTGAGTGAGAGGGATGGATCATCAAGGCTGCCTGGCTTGGGGCTTCATTTTTGAGGAATTCTTCTTGTCTGCTGGGATATTCTGGTGCAGTATTTTGTTCCTGTGGACTTCCTGGCAGGTACTGCACTGCTCAGGGGCCGTGCCAGGGTCTGTGGTTGCAGAGCTGGCACATGTCTTAATCCCAGAGGAGAGTGTAACCGAATGTGCATCAGGCTTTGCTGTTCATGCATTTCTGGAGCCACGTTTCTTACCAAGAGCATCTGCTCTGTTATCCCTCATCAGGCCTTTGACTGGACATACTACCCAGCCTCATTATTGAGATGCTGGGTGCCCTTTTAGTCCTCAGTTTAGCCAAGGGGAAGATTCTTCTCCTTTAACTTCAGCTGTCTTCATATCAGGTGCCTGGTTTCAATCAATCCCAGCTCCCTGCCTTGTCAGTGCAGAGGGCTGGGTTATTTATCCTGCCTTCAGATGGGTGTCTAGGAGAGCTGGGGTGACTCACCGTTCTCACTCCACTGAGAGCCTAAATGGTTAGTTTAGATAAGATGCCTAATTGGGAGCTGGCTGAAATAGAAGAGGTGACTCCCAAGCACTGTGCAGGCTTATGCAGAGCTTACCTTGAAGAACTCACATTAGTGGAATGGCTCATGTTTAGACAGGAGTGTGTGCTTTACTGCTTGGAGCTGCTGTAGTTGCTGTTATCCCTACATGGGAAAGATGTGTGGCAGGTGATGGGAATTCAGTGCTCAGGTACAGAGGAACAGCTTGTGTCCATCAATTTTGAACTGTCAGTCTCACTGCCCCACTCAGGGCATTTATCCTGTGGGAAGTAATGGATCTACACTTCTGCAGTGTGATGGAAGAGATAGAAAACCTAAAACAAAACCTAAAACAAATCCTTACAGCCTCTGTAGTGTTACAAGAAATTATTTACAGTGGCAAGTTGTCCTGTTACACATGAAAATATTTTAACTTATCTCAGGAATGCCCTTTACTTTGTGGAATCAATAACATCTCCAGATTCTGGGGCTTATCTCATTTGTTTAGTCCTTCTCTACTCCTCTTCCTCTCCCTGCAGTGTTTGTGTGATTTTAAACATTGTGGTATGTATGTTAAGTATTAATGTTTAATTCCAAGAGACACATTAATATTCATAGTAAGCGTATTCATCCTGTGGCAGCAGTGGTTTGACTTTTCTGATGTAATTCACTAGTGTATTTTACTTTTACATTAATGGTGGGAACTCCTGTTGGAATGTCTAAAATATTAACAGAAAACCACCAAAAACTCATATGACCTCAAGCATTGAACTGATTTCTCAAAGCCCCTGTTCCTCTGTGACAGAATACTGATGTAATCCAGATTTTGGGATTATTAAACCCTCTGAAGAAAGACTTTTTTTTTTTCCATGGATATATATATAAAGTTTAAGGTTGTTCTGGATGGTGGGAGAGGTACATATGGACTTAGAAGTGTAAAGCTTACACTGAATGGAAGCGGAAATGAAGGAGTGAAGGGAAAAAGAGAAAGAAATGTTTGAACAAACTACAAGTGGCTGGTGTGGGATTAGTAATTGTGTCTTTGTGTAGTTTAAATTCCCGGCACAAAATCTAGGGAAGGTGTGCTGCAGAAATACTAGTGCTGCATAACAGAAACAATTGGAACTGCTTAACTGAACAAAAAAAGGACACTTTCCTTTGGAGCCAGAGAGTTTACTGTATATCACATGGTATGAGGAATATTAAGAAATTGAAATAATCTGTCTGGAAGAATGGAGTACGATATTCAGCTGGGAGAAGAGATTTAAAGATACAGCTTTGCTCAGGACCCAAAGAAGAGTCAAAAGGAAAGCTCTCAGAGGTAGTTTTGCAGCTATTGGTTGTGTTTCACAGAATGTTAGTGATGAAATTACATGACAGGCGTGTGAGATGTACTACATTCTGTGCAGAAATTAAGCCTGATTGTGGTTTCTGTCCTGAAGACAGAGAAAGCAGCTGATTCAGACTTTGTGACAGGCTGAAAGCTCCGTGACCATTCTTATGATGCTGAGAGAGGAGACCAAGTCCCTGGTCAGAGACAAAGTTCTGGTTAGGATCTGGCAGAAAAGAGCAGACTTCAAATTAACCTTTCCCAAGGGGCTTGCCAGTGGAACTGACTCATTGCTGAATAAGGCTTATTGGGGGTGTATGGGATTGCAAGAAATATTTATAAGATTGTTGGAATAACAGGAAAGTGTCAGGACCTCTTTGAGGGGACCAGAATGAGATTTTATATTTCATACTATACCAGAATACGGCTGCAAAAACTCTGTGATTCATACTCCTGGAAAACCTCTCTTAACTCTATTAATTTTTATTTATGATTAAGAATGCCTTCTATGGCTACTTGTGTAGCTTTAATGGATCAAACCCCATTTCTGTGTTTTGACAGACAGATTACTTAGAGAGAATTTCTACCCAAATCAAATCTTCAAGGCTCAGATCTTAAGACCCCTTAAATACAGGGTCAAAATTTTGGGGCATACTGCAGTAATTTCTTTAATAGGAAGTAGAGTTAAGCTCCAAGTATCATCCTCACTACCCCTACAACTGTAGTTAGGAACCAATTATTATTTGCACTTGTCTTCTGCTCTCTCACGAAGTATTGCAAAAAGTAACATTGGAATGATTATCAGTATTAACTAAGCACCAGAGAAAGCATCTACAATTTCTCATGATCTCTCTTCTCCATTGCACAGCTTCGTCAGAAACCAAAAATTGACTATCTTCTTTATGACTCTTAGTCTTTTCTATGTATCATTTGTCCAGCAAACAGTGAAGCCTCTGGTTTGAAGGCTTGCTGATATAATAACTGATTCAAAATAGGAATACTGTGGTTTCTTCTTTTGGAATATTATTTGAAAGGCTGGGTGCCAAAATGGAAGGGAGTCATTTATGCATCATAGTTCACTTCTCCGGTTTGCTAGTTCAAGAAGGAGAAAGAAACATGTAGGAGATGTTGTACACACCCCTCAGTCAAAGACAATATTTTTGCAGGTTTCCAAGTTTGTATTTCTGTTCCAAGGGTGGTTTGTTTTGAGGCATTTCCATTATCTTGCATGTCTTTGGCCTCAAAAGACCCTGGGTCATAGGAGTTTTGCTTTCTTCATCTGGACTATGGACATTGTCTGCAAACTCCTGGTGTTCCCTGTGATTTTGATTTTCCTAGCAGCTCTGTATGGGCTTCAGTGCTTAACATACTGCTCTGAGCAGTGATAGAAATACTCAGTATCTCTCCAGCTTTCACAAAGAAAGGTATTAATTTTTCTTTTTCTTTCTTTTTAGAAAAAAGTGTCAAGCGTAAAATGTGTTGTAAAGCAGCACACAGTTTATGCACCTCAAGCTTTTCAGGCAGTTACTTCATGGAGATGGTGGGAATAAAGCACTTCAGCTCTTCCAGTGATGCCCATTCTTCTTGCACACTATCTTATATCACTTATCAGGTGAAATATCAATGAATATTAAATCAGGGTAGTAGGCTTTATTATTTGTTTGTTCTCCGGGCCTTTTTTATGAAGTCAGACAGGTATTATACAATATCCAAAAGGACAGGAACTTTGAAAAGCTGGCTACATACCTTGCATTTGCTCTGAAAAATTGCATGAATGACTCCCCTACTGAATTTTCATTCCTGCAGAAAACATTCCTGCTTATCCGACCCATTTGACCAGAAACACCATCCCTAGCAAAGCCAGAGAGATGCACATTACTTGTATTACATCGATACAGCAATCTTTGAATGTTCCTTGTGTCCATTTGTCAGAGGAGACAATTTAATGCCATAACTGGAACAATGAAGGTTAATGTCCAAATTTTTAGACTTCATTTTTGAGAGGTGTAATCTGTACACACAGATTTCGCCTAAGCTTTGGTGTAGCTGTAAATGGAGAAATGGAGGTAAAAAAAATGTAGATGATTAGTTACTGATTTTTTCGCAGCAAAACATATATGAATTAGCCTGTGATTTGTGCCTCCATTCATTTGCAAAACTAAAAGGCTATTGGAATAGCAATTAAATTAATTATTTTGCCCATTGGAAGAATGAAAGACTTGAGCAAAAGAAGCCCTAAAAGTTTTGTTCTTGCATGCTCTGTCCACAGTTCTTAGCAAGTTTCATAATGGCTTTTATCAGCATTAGTGTGCTACCTGTCATAATTACATAATTACAGCACCTAGTTATATTATTACTTATTTACTCTAATTATGTAATTGGATGTAATTGGTGCAATTACATAACTCCTCAGTTGAGAAAACTGCTCTCAAACCAGCCTATGTTCCTAAGAGTAAAGGATACTGCCATGAATTGGACTATCCCTCTAAAGCAAGGCAATCTTTGGTGGGAAATTAAAGGTTCTGTTCTCTGTCGTGGTCATTGGGATCATGAACCTTTTATTCCCATCAACATTACAAGGATGAAGCAGCAGGTTGAGCAGCACCAGCCTGGAATTCTGAACAGTGGTCTTGTCATTCAGTTCTTTTAAAAGCACTTCTGTGGCACAGCAATGACCTGGCATTGGTCATGTGACAAAATATCTTAGCTGATTTATTTTAGATATTTTGAAGGTGTAATTTTTTTTTTTTTTAATTATTAAATAGAAGAAGTATTTAGCAAATATTATGGCCATTTCCATGTCGTGGGGAAAAATGCATTCTCCATGGCCATTTCCATGTGGTGGGGAAAAATGCATTCTCCATTTGAAACATTCTAGTTGTTCTGTTTCTTGTTTTTAAATACTGAAGTTTGAGAATTGAGCTGAATTTAGGGCTCCGTTGAGCCAGTGCTGTTGTTTCTGTTCTTCCTACCTCCAGCCTCGTGTTTTTGCCTTCTTTTTCTATTAGATACCCAGAAGTGGGTGTTAAATTCAAAAGCAGCACTGGGAATGATGCCAAATGAGCCATTGAGAAGCCTCACAATAGTTGTCATTGTGCCCATGCTGTGTGCTGGGCAGCGCCAGCCCGTTTCTCTCGGCATCCCTCTCTCTCCTGCCTCGCCACTCCTCTGTTTGCCATGTTCCCACCTCGGGAGCGGAGGTGTGATGTGAGCTGTGGCAGCACCAAGCTGCTCCCAGGGTTCAGATCCTGGCCAGAGTCGCTCCATGAGGCTGTGACCCCCCAGTACAGGAGCAGGGAGAGGGGACAAGCTCGCTCTCGGAGCCAGAGCTGCTTACGTACAGTCCCTGGCGCACCCGTGTGTGGCCTGCAAAGGCATTTTTTTCCTGTTAACCGACCTCAGCAGAAGTAGTTGACTGTCAAAACAGCCCAAGTGTGAGCCAAGCGGCGCCTACGGAGCCCGACAGCTGTGGGTCAGAAGCCTGGCTGCCCGTCCCCTCACACCTTGGGAAAGGTTGCTCCAGGGTTAGTTAGTGAACGTAAAGTCATCTCGCTGGTGCCAGACCCTGGGGTGCTCCCCTGATGTCTGACATGGTCAGTGGCCATCCCCAGGCGAACCACGTGGGGGTTCTAGAAGAGGCAGGTCCAAAGGGAATTCGGACAGGGGAGGTGGAGGCAGTGAAAAAGTGCTGTACAGAAAGGAGAAGAGCATGCTGACAGCAGGGAGGGCAGGAGCAGGGTTTGTGGAACAAGCTGTTCTTTACTGCTGTCGATTTTTGTCAAAGAATGTAATAATATGTACTAAGAGGGTTGTTGACCTCTGCTCTTAAAATATAACTTCTTTAGAGAAGAAAAAAAAGTTCTGACATCCAGGATTTCTTTTTTTCTGTTATCCATCATCTTTTTGAATTTTGGGGGTAAAAGATTTCCCTGGTAGTTTTTATCTCCAGTCTGTAGATATTCTTGTTACATCCAAGGATCACTAAACACTGGACAGGTAGAGAGAACCAAGGAAATGTTAATCCAAGGTACAGCATGAATGCTGCAGAAGATACACTTGGGATGTCAGGAGGACACTCCGGGTGCTTTTCACGTGCACTCTGGTGATTCATCCCAGACAGTTTGAGAGGTTTCCTCCCCCAGATGTCCACCATACCCTTGTGTCGCAATTAACCACAACAATAGCAGGGGGGGAGGGAAAAGAGACGCTGCAGTTCACAGCCCAGAGTACTAATGTGCAAATTGATGGCCACTGAAGTCGTGCCAGTCTAAACTGCGCTGGTTGAGGAGAGGACACGGCAGTGATTCTGTTGCCTCTCCATAGGTGGGATGATATCAGCACACAGCTGATCGGAGTGACCCCTTCAGCTGCCACAGCTGAATCTGCCAGGGACGGTGAGCTGAGTTCTTCAACTCGCTCACTGTAGATAAGCTGTATTTTTAAGGCTTCTTCATTATCATGAATTCTGGCAACTCACAGGGTTGAAAATCGTTACAGGACCAGTGCACACAAACGCTGTGCCGGAGCAGGGCGTGGAGTTTATAACTTTTGGGAAGCTAATAATGCTCCCTTTGTTAGGACTGAGTTATTTTACTTTTGAAGGCTGGCTCTCCTCCAAAAAACAGCAGATGTTATCAAAGCAAAACTTGCAAGGATGAGATGTATGTACATATCATTAAGCAATGAAACTTTTTCTTAATTGCTTTTAAAAGGCTGATAGGATGCGTATCACGTTATGAGTAATTACTTACCATGGCAGTAATACCAAGAGCACAAAAGCTGGCTGCTAAATAGGATCTGAGGTCTTGCAGACAGGCTAATTTCCTAGGAAATACAACGTTGGTTTTGTCTGCATTTGGGTTTTCATAAAATAAGCAATTAAAGAAATATGCCTAAATAGATGATTTACTGCTCCTTTTTGTTGTTGTTGTGCTCAAAATAGAAGAGCAAATGAGAATGCAGCTCTCTGTGTCCTTCCATGTGGGCACAGGCCCTGTGGCTTCAGTTTAGGTGTACCAAGTCCCAGAGAAAATCCTTTTTCTGCATCAAGGCCTGGCTCAAGTTCACAGAGGACCTCAGAGCTATCGAGTGGTGATGCAGTCACTAAAATAGAGCTGAAACTGTGCTTTGCATAGGTCCAACCACTGCTTGGGTATATGAGAGAAGGTCTCTCTATCCTCATATATCCAAGTGTTATCCAGTTTTACACGTACAGAATATATTGAGGTGCTGTTGTTGTTCTTTCTGCTGTGAGTTATTTTTCTATTGTTGCTTTCGTTGTTCAAAAATAATGGTAATTGCTGTAGGTAGTCCACTGCTATTTTTGCTTCTCTGTACAATTTTGCCTCTACACTATTATCTCATGAAAGTGCTGAACACCTCCCTCTCCACTTCATAAAATAAGCAATCACACTAATGTGCCTAATTAGCTGCTTTCCTGCTCATTTGTGTGTTTGTCAAAGCATGAAAAGTTAGCATCACGTGAGGACTTTGCATCTTTGCACAAAGCTCCTATTCAACAAGAGAGCTGAGCATCTTCTTTTCTACTTGAAGGGCTCTGCATCTTCCAGACATGGGCTCTTTGCCATAAATAATTCAGTTGACCTGCTTGGCCAGGTGGTGTGTGAGGTGTGGGTAAACAAAGGGAAAGGTGGGCTTCATTTGGTACCTCTGTCTAAAAGCTTGAGGTTTTACTGGCTTGAAGTTTATATACAACCTTTTCAGACAGGCAAAATTAATTATCCTGTTGCTGCTTGAACAGGAAACCATGGATCTGATCTGATCCTGCCTCCCTAGAAGTGATGCCGTTAGCTGGAGTGGGAGAAAGATGGATATCAGCGGCAGGTGCTGCAGCAGAGGCAGGTTTGCTGTGAGTAGGGAGGGTGTGGTGATAACCTTCACCCTCAGCTGGCTCGGTGAGGAAATGGCTGTGCCATTCCACAGAAGCTTCTCTTTACTTAGCCCCTCACATTCTTGTTAACTCCTGAAGGGACAGGTCCCAGCACCAACACAACCCTGTCCTTTTTTCTCTGTCCTTTGAAATCACTTCCCAATACAAAGCTGTAATGTGATTGCAAGTTACAGAGTGGAGCCTAAAACTTCCCGAAAGCATAGTCATTGAGATTTGGGCTTCTTTTTACCCCCCTGAGGTCCAGAGTCAGTAGTTTGATATGACCCAGCACTAGTCTTTTTGTCCCCTGCGATATTGTGGCTCAGTTGTAAGCTTAGATTAATTTCCTCTGTGTTTGAAAGATTTGGCCACCTGTCTGTTGACAAGTATTTAGGCTTCAAAGACTGATTTTGATACAAAGATGAATTCTGCCTTGGTGATACAGTGCAGTCACAGCCCCCTTGTCCTCCTTCCAACTTCAACTCATTCAGTTTGCAAAGGAAAATAAGTGAGCCGAGTTGGGTTCCTGTTTGTTCGCTTGCTCCTGGCCTTAGAAACTCAAGGAAGGGGTCTGGACAGGAGGCTGTGTTCCTTGAAACTTGCACATCCCCACGAACACGGGGTGGAGGTGTTCCAGCTGGAGCGCCCTGGAGCTGAGCAGCGCTGCTGGCAGGACACGAGCTGCGGTTCCCTGCTGGAATTCACTCTTGCCTTGACCTGCCAGAGACTGGAGCTGTTAACTTTCCAGGCAGCCTGCAAAAGCCATCTTTTATCCCTTTGTTAAAGAAACATGTGGCTTGAGATGGATCTGCATGCGGGCAGACCTTTAGTCTGTGATTTCAGATGATGGAAAGGCTCTCCAAGGCACTGGATAGGCACCTACTGTTGTGCTTGAAATCCTGGCAGTAGCAGAGCCCCAGTTCTCCTGGGGTTGGCTGTGTAGGGTTTTGCCTAGTGAAAACTGGGCCTTACCTGGGATCACAGATAGTGATAAGAAAGCGAACCCCAGAGGAACAATGTGATGAGCAGATCCCGAAACATGTCAACTGAATTCATTTGATTTTGCTCTATGGGTGAAGCAACAGACAAAAACCACTCCACTGCTGTTTGAGAATATTATTGCAACATTTGAAAACAATTATTGTTCTTTGTATTACAGTGGTATACTAAGCTTCTGGCTGCTTGAGTAGGAGAGAGGCTGAAAAATTGTCCACAGCCAAGGCAGATAACTGCAGATGCTGAGGAAGGGAAGGGCTACGGGTTTCCCCAAAGACATGAGGACAGTCAGTAAAAGATGAGTTCGAGGTCATTGCCTTACCAGGAACACCATTTAAAAGTAAATAGGCGTGACTTTGGTTGGACTCAAAATATAGCAGTGAGATTCTGCAAGATGTAAAACAGGGAAAGGCTACAAAAAATGCAGTTCTGCTTCTGAGCTCTCACAGTGCAGAGACAGCAAGATTTTGGGAGGATTGGGTGCAACATTAGTGTGAGCTTGATTTGCAAGATGCTACAGATATGATGAAGTTACTTGTTTTCTGTATCTGTCACGGGAAGAAAGATCCATGGGCCTGTATTACTGTGCATGGATAAGTTTCTGAATTTGTGTAACTTTAGTCTCATTGTGTCATTTATCTTTTGGGACCAGCTTTATGAGATTTGTGTCAGGTTTTTCTGTTTGGTTGCAAGGCTAGTTCGTGGAATCTTCTCTCTTTTTAGTGTGGTGGATGTGTGTATGATAAAAAGCTAAGATTGCATCATCTTTAATAAAAGAGAAGATATATAGCCTAAAGAAATCAGATTAGTTGTAGAGAAAGAAATCAATCAGGTTGGCAAATTGCATCTGTGGGACAAAGTGCAAAATGTTTGTTTCATAGAGTATTTATTGAACAAATTTGTTGAGAAGATGGTTAAAAATGCTCTACAGAAAAAAAAAAAACTGGGAACCATTTTGTTCAATTTAAATGACATTGATGTATTTTTTACATCATGAAATCTTGCAATATTACCAACAACAATCCCTGATAAAGTACTTTACACAATTGCCTCACAGGGCATTTTGAGATAAAAGTATATATTGGGGATTGTAAATTGGCTGCATCCAATTTATATATAATGGAACCCACTACAACCATCCTCCAAAATTCAATAGATCAGGAATCACATTACACTTCTGTGAGTTTGGGGGTAGGAGCTCTAAAGAGTCTCCAAAACAAACAAGCCACTTTAAATCATATTTAATGAACCCTGTGTATTTTATACACATGTGATTAAAATGTTTTGTTTCTGTTTTTCATTTTGCTGGGTGCTGCTGAAGGAAAATTGTAACTCCGGGTTTGTGAAACTGATCATCTGCTTGTTCTCAGGAGAAAATGCAGTTTAATTGAACAGCAAACCATATTTAAATGCTGGGGGGAAAAAAGAAGAAAAAGAAAAAGCAGATCTGTGCAGAGAATCCATTTTAATATTTTCCTACCAATGCAAGCTAGAATACTAAATGAAAATATAGTATAGGCAGATAAACGGTCACAGGGTAGCGTGGTGGTTTTTGCTCTTATTGATCTATACCTGCAGCTTCTGAAAGCAGCACACAGTGAACACAAACCTGAGTGAGTAGA
Source organism: Corapipo altera (assembly GCF_003945725.1). NCBI lineage: Eukaryota > Metazoa > Chordata > Aves > Passeriformes > Pipridae > Corapipo > Corapipo altera. The sequence continues at coordinate 3,158,752 of NW_020884938.1, read as the reverse complement.
TGTTTCAACTTGAGGACCCAGTTTTGCTGGTTTCCACCTATTTCTAAAGGGAATAGGAGTGTTTTGTGCTTCCTTCCCAGTGGGCAGGTGGCACCTTGTGGGATCTGCTGCTCACCGTGCCACAGCCAGACCTGGCACGGGGCCAGTGCTGAGCCATTGTGTTTGCATGTGCAGAGGAACGTGCAGAGAAACCCATAAGCAAGTATTTGACCAGAGCAAGAGATTAGAGAGCAGGCTGGTAGTAGTTTGATGGTGTTCAGGCCCATAAGGCTGGAAAGTGGCCATCGTTTGCTGCTGTTTTGTCAAGAGATGCTTCACAGAGAAACTTAGATATTTTTTTTCCTCTCCTCTGAGTGATACTCAAGTATGTGCATTCATGATCTTACAGGTCTTTTCCAACCCTAACAGTTCTGTGATTTTATGCACATATAAGGTACGTGCATGATTGCATCGTTACTTCAAAAAGCAGTGCTGGGTGGTGATAGCTGATAGTTCTTATTAATTTTAAAAGAAAGTGTTGTTCTTTCAGTTGTCTTTTCATACCACCCCATGTGCAAAATACATCAGAGTCAAAATGGGCCTAAAGCAGGAACATCAGATCAGGATTCAAAATGCCTTGGCTCTGGCAGTATCCTAAGCCAGAACAATCGCGCTGCAATCAGCAAAGCTCTGCCTGTGTAAAGCTGAGAACAAGGTCAAGTCCTGAGCCTCTGAAAAATGAGTCTCCAACTGAGTCTTTGTATTTCCCAAAGATTCTGTTACACCAAATTAAAGCTAAAGCTAGGAAATGGACACTACTTGCAAAATACAAGGTGACAGGACCAGAGAATTAAAACTAAATGTGGAAAAAAAAACCCACGCCATAAATTTCAACAAGTATGCTCCTGAATCCTGTGCTACAAAAGATAGGAAGTAGAGGTCATGGTTTGGAATCTAATCATGGAGTTAGGCCCTGGTTCATTGGATCAAACCAGCAGGCACACTGACAAAAACAGGTCAAAATTGGTGATGTCCTCAGCAGCTGTATGCCCCTGAGGAGCAGACATCATCTGTGTCCCCAGCAGGGCCTGGTACTGGAGGGTATGTTTGCTTTGCAGTGGGATTCATGCCGCGTGCTTTTGTCTGGAGTTCAGTGTCTGGAGTGCGCCTGCCAGCATGTTTTGTGAAGGAAAGTCAATATTAAAAGGAGAACAGGGGAAGGGGGAGCTTCAGCCTGCTGGTGCAAGCAGTGTGGGGGTAGGAATGGCCAGGGGCCGCAGAGGCATCGGAATTCTGGTCACTTTAAACACGGTCAATGGGAAGCAGAAATGCCATTGCTGTTCAGCTCGGCGGGAGCCTGTCCGGCAAACCAGCGGTGAATTCACTGAAACGATGTCAGGAGCAGCAGGGGAAGGAGAATGAGAAAGAAGTTAGAGCTGGGAGGGGATTGTTCAGCTCTGCTCTGCACTGGAGTGGCCTCACCTTGAATATTGTGGCAGTTTTGGGCACCACAATATAAGAAAGATACTGAGCCATTAGAGAGTGTCCAAAGGAGGCAACAAAGATGGTGAAGGGCCTTGATGGGAAGCCGTGTGAGGACACTGAGGGCAGTTGGTGTGTTCAACTGGAGAAGAGGAGACTGAGGGGAGACCCCATTGCAGTTACAACTTCCTTGGGAGGGGCAGAGGAGAGGCAGGGACTGAGCTCTGCTCTGGGGGGACCAGGGACAGGACCCCCGGGAATGGCCTGGAGCTGTGTCAGGGCAGGTTTAGGTTGGATATTAGGAAAAGGTTCTTCCCCCAGAGGGTGGTGGTGGTTGGGCACTGACCAGGCTCCCCAGGACAGTGGGCACAGCACCAAGGCTGCCAGAGCTCAGGGAGGGTTTGGATGATCCTCTGGGGCACAGGGTATGACTCTGGGGATGGTCCTGTGCAGGGCTGAGGGTTGGACTCGATGATCCTTGTGGATCCTTCCAGCTTGGCATATTCTGTGATTTTGGTGGCAGTGGTGGGGCTGTGTGGGCAGCTCGGCACATCTCTGTGACAGGATTGCCCAGGACACTGTGGCACTGGAAGAGCAGAGCCTGAGGGGTTCAACAGCAGCAGCAGCAGCCATTGAACCAGCTGTGAGGGGAGAGACAGAGACCTGCCAGGTCTGCCAGACTGCCATTGCATTATGCTGTTCTTCCCCCACCGAGGCAGTTGGAACTAAACCAGAGCCTCCCATGCTGCCATTAGAAGGTTCTTTTTTTAAGGACATGTGCACTTAATGTCAGAATATTGAAACCATACCCACGTGAATAAAGTTAGTAAGCCAGTGATTCATTGCTGTTTCAAACCCCTATCTAGCCACAGTAAATTTCTGCTCAGTAGTGACAGTCTATGTCCACATGCAGGCTATGATTTACAGTTCTGTGTTTTGTATCAACAACATCTGTTTAACAAAAGAGGAAAAAAAAAGCCAAGAACATTTATTTTCTAATCTCCGTACCAGATGTTTCGTTATGCACAAGATCCAGGGATTATATCAGAAATAATTTAATTATTTTAAATGAATAATCTGAAGTGTTTTTCCTAAAGTATGTCTCGTAACCACTAACAACATAAAAACACAGGAATGTGGAAAAATAAACTCATGTTTTGCACAAATCTATAATTATATCTATTTTAAGGGCACAAATATTAAGGACCACATCCTAGCTTTAGATGGTGGTGTTGGGATACTTGAAGATTTGCAGAGGAGAATATCAATTCTTGGGGTTATGATAGAGATAAGGTGGCAGAGAGCAACTGAAACAGCAGCAGAAAGTAGCATCTGAGAAATGAACATGTCTTGCCCGCAACAGGGTTGAGAGCACATTCCAACTTATGGCCTTGACTTGGAAAAATTGTTTTCATGATTGCTTCCATCTTTTGGAAATGCCAAGTTCCTTTGGTGTGTTTGGTAAGCAGAAATATTGGGATGCTTATTCTTTACAGAACTTCAAGCTGAGTGTTGAAACTGCCCTGTAGAGCATCAGTGAAAAATCTTTGCAATTTGGGGTTAATTATGATTCTTCACCATAATTTTTGCAGGGATATCATAAGTGGGAATGCTGATACAGAAACACTGAGACATTTATAACTGACTGGCCTGGATATCAGTCTCACAATTACCCAGAATTACAGTGATAGGTTCTGTTGCAGCCCTCAAAAAGTCAGCTAAGTTAAAATGAAAGTAAATGCATCAATGACACTGCTAAAGCAAACAGTTGGTCAGTGTTGTGGTTTCAACCTTTTTTTCAGGGGGAAACAGGTTTCTCTATTTTTCTGTGAGCTATGGGAGCTGTAACGTATCAATCCAGTACAGACCCAGCCAGACCTATTAGTTTTTTTGTTGCCTACAGATTTATCTGTAATTGCCAAGGGCTTATTTTTATTTTCTTTGAATTACTGTCGTGGATGCATATAGATGCATAACAATTCCTAATTTCCCTCCCTATATTCTTGTACAGCACAGATTGCTTATCAAATACAGTCTTAACATTAAAGTGTCAAACAGGATTTGCAGAAAGCTATTTGGGTTTGTAGTTTAGGATGAACGTTTATCAAATTGTGGATTAGCTGAATCATGCACTGAACCAAATTATTATTGTCTGTGATTAAATCACAAAGTGGTTATTGCCCTGTGTCATCTAAAGCACACGATAGCTTAAATCTTTTAAATCCCTTTTTTAAGGTGGCTGTAGGAGCTACATAACTCCAGACTTTTAGGACCAGACTCTGTCCCTGGGCAGAAAAATAATAGCTTTCGAAAGGTCGCTTGGACTGATCCCTCTCTGCTTATATGGGCAGCATATCTGGGAAGGGAATGGATGGACTTATTTACATTTCAGACATACAGAATAATTCTCAGTAAATAGATCTCTTTGTACCCAGCACTCAAGTATTTATTCAAGGTGCTGGCTCAGAAAAAGGGAGTGAACAGTCTGTTCATTCCCATGCCTGAAAGGGCACACGGGCTGCCTGCTTGGAGAGCAGCAATGCCAGGGGTCTGTTTTGCCTTCATGCCGAGGGCACAGTGGGGTGGCAGAGGGTGAAGCTGTGCCCAACTTCCTGGCAGAGCCGCTCCTCAGCCACGGAGGCCGCGGGGTGGCCAATGCTGTTTCTCCTCAGCACTGGCGCAGCAGGGTTTTACCACCCCAATGGGCACTTGAGGGGCTACGGTCTCTCTAAAGAGGCTACAGTCTTCCTAAAGCTTGAGGAGGCTTTTTTTTGGCTGCTGTGGTGGTTGCTGTTCATAGCGTTCCCATGAGTGTGTGTTACAGGGTGGAACTCCGGGAATAGCCCAGGGCAGCACACTGGGGTGCTGGTAGCAAGCCTTAGTGGTGATTGATGTCCATGCCCCCCTTCTGCACCCTTCAGTGACCACAGAATCATACAATATGCTGAGTTGGAAGGCACCCATCAAGATCGAGTTCAACTCCTGGCCCTATGCAGGACACCCCAAGAACCCACCATGTTCCTGAGAGCATTATCCAAATGAAATGTTTCTTGAACTCAGACAGTGTTGGTGCTGTGACTGCTTCCCTGGGGAGTCTGTTCCAGTACCCGACTACCCTCTGGGTGAAAAACCTTTTCCTCATATCCAACCTAAACCTCCCCTGACTCATGGTGATTGATGTCTGTGCTCCTCTTCTGCACCCTTCAGTGACCATCCAGCTGAGGAGGAGAGAGGGATTTGAGCAAACCCATTTTCTTAGCCTTGCTCTCAGGTAACAAAACCCTCTGCTGACTGTCTTGCTCACCTCACTGAGTCACCAAGGAGTGAACAATCCATGTGAGACAAGGAACGGTGGGCTGGAGGACCGGGTGGCCTGTCTCCTGCCCTGATGCGTGCAGCTGGGGAGGTCACAACCCAGGAGGAGTCACGAGCAGTCATTGCTGCTTTTCTTAGTGAATAGATAGGAGGGAAGTCCTGAAACGGCTTGTTTTCATGTTGCAACAAGGGGTCACGGGGTGGAAAGCACTGAGAGTCACTGCAGTGGAGGCTGCTGGAGAAGTGAAAGCCTGGCACAGCTGGTGGTGCTGTGGCACTCGGAGCCCGTGGCCGTGACACCATCTCAAAGTATGCATTAGGCTGCCTTTGCTCCTCGACTTCATCCCCCTTGTCCTACTCTTTGACCTATTTTCTCTTGCTGTTATCTAGTAATCTATTTTTTAAAGGCTCAGCCCAGTTTTTCCTGCTGGTTGCAGCTGATCCATCTCACTGCTAGCCTGTGAAACCAGCACCTCCTAAAGAAACATCCCTCTGCCAATTACTCCGGAGGCATGGATTCAGCTCAGCGTGGGAGCTCGATTGAAGCCAGTTGGCTGTGCCAACAGGACAGGGATGGCTCAAGAGAGACTCATACAAAGTATAGAAACTCTAAATTAATTTCTTCAGTCTTTTCTCCGTCCATGCTCAACCAGGGCTAGCAAAGTCAGAAAAAATGGCAATGTTTTCCTGAAGGGAGGAATTAGCCCGCCGCTCTGCCATGCCCCTGGAAAAGTCCACAGAAGGGAAGAAGAGTTGCACAGAAAACTGCAGGAGGCAGATGCAGACTTTTGCTCTGAGCAGAAGGGTTTGAGGTTTCTCGGAAAACACAAGTAGCAAATCCCCTAGGCCCTGTGATTTCTCAGGCATGTGCCCTCGCCGTCGGCACCTCACGGCTACGTGTACCCAGAGTACCTTGCAGAGAGGTTTCACCCCGGGTGAGCTGAGATTCCCACTGGAGTGCTGCCAGCCGAGGGGGGAGGATGGAGCACGCTGGATCACCACACGAAATGTCTGCTCTGCTCGTGTGCAGTCTCTTTGGCCCGCAGCCTTTTGGCAAGCCCCACCTGCCCTTTTTTCCTTTTTTTTTTTCCCTTCTCCCAGCTTAACTGGCGGGGAGAGAGGAGGCTGCAGCTCCTTTCTGTCCCTGCAACCTTCCTGTCTGGCTGGACACAGATGTATATTTAAATATGGATTCTGCAAGACACAAGTCATGCTTGAGGGAAGAGTGTGGAGCAGGAAGATGCTGCAATCCATAGGTGGGCTGCTGTGGTTGGGCTGCTGTCCTGTGCAAGGATGAAATAACAGTAACAACTAACAACATTACTGTGTTCAACCTCGGTTGTTTAGAAAGATTTTGGTACATTTTAACAATTAATTATTTGTCCAGGAGGCAGCTACTGCATTTTAAAGTGTCCCATCCACATACCTCGCCCTCTGCGAGCTCATTAATGCTCGAGTTGTGTCACCTCACACTAACCTGGTGGCTGTTGATTGAGTCCTGTGACAGCTGTTTGCAGAGGTTTGCTCTGCTCCCTGCCAGCAGCCTGCCTTTCTCCTCCAAATTGCCTCTCAGTTCCAGACGGGCTTCAGAATGTCTGAGTGAATGCTGTCCTGGGCAAAACGGTTGGGTTTCTAGGAGTAATGGCTAAGGCGTGACGGATAACATCCTGCAAAACCCCAGGAGTGCACATGCAGCGTGGAGGAGGCTGGGGTTTTACAGCTTTAAGGTGTTAGTTGGTCAAGGTGAACCCTGGACCGAGCCCATAAACATTTAAGTCCTAGAACAAATGTTTGGGGTTGTACAAACATGTTAATGACCTCCAGTTAATTGGCAAGCAATTACGTTGAGGTAAAAATAGCTTTCCCATTGCTGAGCAGTCACAGAGTGCATGTTCCCCCATGAACATTTGCAAATCACTAAAATTTTCGGCTGAGGGGCCTTGTCCAATTTGCCTTCTGGATCCTGGCAGGTTTGTGATCAAAACTTTTTTTGTCCACAGCAGCAATTGCTGTTTGTTTGTCGCACAGACTTAGCAAACAGGGCTGTGTGCCAGAGCTAATTTTCATGCTGCCCTTTAATAAAGTTCTGCAGTTCATAATGCAGTGAAAAAATAAGATAATATTGACTGGCAAAAGCATGTGGTTCAGCAAGGGAATGTACCTGCTGTGTGCACTATAATGGAACTATTGGTGAAGCTAGATAAGTATTTTTAACTTGAAGACAGGTTGGCAGGCTAGAATGTGTCTCCTACTGAATTTTGCATCTTTCTGATATTTTGCATGACAAAGACACACAGCTGGACTGATTTCATTAGATGTGTATTACAGCTGAGAACCAAGAAACAAAGTCCTGCCTGCTCCCAGCACAGCACTTGGGACTACCAAGTGGGACCAGCAGGAAGGTGTTTGACCTGTTGCCTCTCTGCTGTAATGAAAACCTGTAGAAGTCAGTAACATCTTTTCATGAGGTCTCTGGTCCATGGAAACCCATCAGCTTCTGCCAGAACTTGGATCAAGTCCTTGTTTGATCCTCCACGATACTTCGGAAAAAAAAGGCCCAGATCTTCTTGATCTGTAGCTAGACCACGCCTGGGTTTCTTTCCTGGAAGAGATTATCACAGCATTTCTAGGAAGGCAAAGCTGGGCACACGTGAATGAGTGGAGTCTTGACATTGAGCTCCTGTGACTCTGGGGCTCATGGTGGCCAAGATGAGCTGGCACGTGGTGCGGGGTGGTTCCAGCTGGAGCCACATCTGATCCGTGTGCACCATGGCAACCTGTGACGGGGGATGAGGTGCTGTGCACTCTCAACCTGCCCTTGGTCATCCCTCTTTCCAGGAAGTGTGATGTTGTGCTGAGGAGGAGGGAAGCAGGGTGACGCTGGATGCCTCAAGAGAGGCAAGGCCACTGAGCCAGGATGTCTTGCATCTGCACAGATCTGTGTGATGTTCCTCTGGATGCTGCAGTGTTGCGGAGGGTCAGTCCACAAAAATCTTTCCAAAGCAGCTGTCGGTCCCTGCCTTGTGTCCTGAAGGAGTGGCAGATGGAAAACAAAACCAGCAAAGTGCATTTCACAATCCTGGCAGCAGTTCTCGGCAAACAGAGGAACTGCAATGATGGAGTCTCAGATTGCTCTCCCTGTGCAGCCTGGCTTTGAAACATTGGTGTTGTTTTGAGTCTTGAAGGGGCTCCTGGTCCCTCAGCTGGCTCCTGTGGCCTTCCATTTGGTATCTTCAGCTGCTCCTCAGCTGTAATGGGTGCAGATACCAGAGCTTTCCAGGAAACATTCAGATACAAGTGCAGCTCTGTTCTCTGTAGCTGCCTTGAATTAATGTTCTGTGCCTGTAGTGGCAGACAAATTTGCTGGCAAACATTTTGAAAAAAAAAGAAATAAAAAAAAGGCATTGATCCAGAAAGTCACTGTGCACAAACTAAGCTTAGTATAAATGAGTACACCTGTGCTTGACGCTGGGCACGTGATGAATGCTCTGCTAGATCCCAGCCAAAATAAATTTAAAATAAATATGGGAGCGTACTGGTGGAAAATGAATGCTGGTCTTGTAAGCGGGAATGCATGCAGCAGAAATAGGAGCCTCCCGCTCTGCGTGTCAGCCGGGGATATCCAGCAGGGAAGGTCACGTGCGCTCCTTTCGAGCTCACCAGCAGAGCTGGTGAAAACAGGTTTTGATTTGAATGAGTTATGACCCATTGAAAATGGCATCATGCGTAACCACAGTAAATTGTCATAATGAGATCACGAGGCTGGAGAAGTGAGCGGCGAGGAAAGAGGCCTCATTCCACCAGCGCACACAGCTGACAGCCCTGGGCTGCAAACCGTGGCTGGGGGGCACGGTCCTACTCCCTCCTTGGTTTGGTGACAGGACCAGAGGTTGCACAGCCAGGCAAAAACTCATTAGAAGTTTTAAGTTAAAAAGGAGGAAAAAAAGCTAAAGTTTGTATGGCTTTGCATTTGGTCTTGTCCAGGCTGACCTAGGGGACTGGGATAATGCAAATAGTGGAGAAACATGAATACAATAAGTGCTTCCATGTTTACTGAGGCTTAGCTTAGTTGTTTCTAAATCATGTTGCAGTAGGAGGGGAGGCTTTGGTGATCAGGGCAGAGCACTACAGAGTTGAAAGGAAATTCTTCTGGAAGCACAATAAAGCCGTGTTCACTTGGTATATCCCTGAGCTCACAGCTCTGTTAGACCAGGCCTGCCTGGACCCTGCTCATGTGCAACTGCTCTGGGCTGCCTAGCTGTGAATGTTACAGTATCATCGCTGGCTTTTCTATTTTCATAGAAAAAAAATAGAGGCAAAATCTAAGACTACAGCAACTTTGATGCACTTAAAACTTTACCAAATACTTGGACAACATAAGTAGCACAGCTCTTGCCTTCCAGGAGTTTTGTGGGTGGACTTTCGGAAAGAACTCCTTTTCATTCCTCCTGGTAGTGCGTTGTTTGTGTGGGGCCATTAGCAGCTCAGGGGACTGGAAGAAACACACTTCCAACTCATTCTGTTTCTCATCTCAAGCTATCAAGTGCACGTGTCCGTAGTGACCCGTTACAAAACACGGTGCATATGACCTAACCACATCCTCCCACTGCCCCTGAGGTGGAGGGCAGAGGTGCGTTGGTGCAGGACTTGTTTCCCTTGTCTCATGCCTCCAGGCAAAGAGGGTTGCTGGCCATGTGGCTGCCACTCCTCCTAGTCTTGCACCCTTCCATCTCCTCCGTCTGTCAAGCTTTGCACACAGATATCCATGCCCCTGAGCTTTGGAGACAGTTCAGGCTCATGCAGATGCACAGCACCTTCCTGACTCATATCATCTACTCACGGGGTTTTTAGCATGACTGAATTTGTAGCCTGAGTCCATGGACTGAGAAACACCCCAGTTCAGTGCTGTTCCATAAAGTGCTTGGTTCTTAGCAAGTTAACCCTTGGCCGTGGGGTTGTGCTTGCATTTACCTGAGATACACGGTCTGAATAGCTTGTGGAATCCTAAGCCATTCCCAGGACCCCAAATCTTCCAATGTGGGTTGCTGAATCCAGGTTCCTCTGCTCTTGCATCAGGCATGAGCCTCGAGGCCGGTCTGGAGAGGACTCATTTTGTTTTCCTGGTGTTGGCTTGCTGACATTGCTGCAAGGACAGCCGAAACAGATGGAGACCAGCCAAGCTGAAGAGACAGTGGGGAAATGTGTCCCTGCATACACTTATGAGCAAAGCACAGGGAGCACTCAGGCTTTCCTGGTGCTGGTGTACCAAAGAAGGCTCCCTAGAGCTGACCCAGCAGACACTTCTGCATGCCAGAGCTGTGGATGAATGTGCCAACACTGCCCACGCTGCCACACATGTGCAGCTGTGGGCAACCAAGATTTTCCAGTTGGTACCTGCTTTGTAGCTAAGGAGAACCAAGAATGAAAATGCTTGTGTGAAATGCTTTCTGAATTTACTGCTTAAGGTCATTTGTTTTGTGTCATCCACTGAGTAGAAGTCCTGAGTTTTCATTCTCTAGTTTCAGCACTGCATAAACCCCTACTAACACGGCTCATTTTTCTAATACCCATGTAGGAGAAGAATTTGGACTGGTTCCCTCGGATGAGAGCCATGTCCCTGGTTAGCAATGAAGGCGACAGTGAGCAGAATGAAATCAGGAACCTGCAAGAGAGGCTGGAGTCAACCATGAGCCTTGTGAAACAGCTTTCCAGTCAGCTCGCTGAGCTCAAGGAACAGGTAAGTGCCCTGCCATGGGTAGCAATGTGGGCATGTGTGGGTGAATGCACTCCCTTTCATCCGGTCACAGTCAGGACACTGTTACAAAAGAGACTTTTGTCTTAGGAAGGTTTTCTTCTGTCCCTCCAGTGAGCTTTCTGAGTAGGTACACTGATACAGGTCTGGAATGAAATTGTACTCTATTAGCAATAACAGAGAACGGGTAAGGAGAAAAGCCAAGGGGGAATTAGTTATGAAATCCTGCTGGTGGGTATGCAAGGACAGAGGGAAAACTGCTGGAGCAATGAAGGGCTGTGCATGTGGAGGTGCTGCACAACCCAGCACTGAGATCGGCGCAGTGTCAGGAATAGCTGCATACTGATGGGAGCCAGGAGAAAAGCCCTCTGTGTCTCACACTTGGATTTTTTCCCCCACTAAGAGTATCGACAGTGCTGTTGTGAAAACAATTTGCCCAGCCTGTTGCTTTGCTTGTGTCACCCTTGTCTTGGTGCCCCTCCTCGGGCTCCCCATTCTCTCCCGTATGGAACACAAGCTGCTGTCCCCCCTTAAAGCCCAGTTCCTGCCTAAACCCTCTGCCATGTTTGCTCTCCCTTCAGGATCAAAAGGCCAGCTCCCTTTTTTGCTACAGATGCTGTTCACCTCTTGTTTGCTCATTACAGTTTCAGAAAACCATCTTGGTGTTTTCTTTATGGGAAGCACTTCAGTGGCATCAACAGAGTTATCTAATTATCCCCCTTCAAATCCCTCCTTAAAACTTTTTCCCTGTGAAAAAGTCAACAAAGGTTTAGGCTGGATGTGCTGAGACCATTGCTTATTGTGCTTACCCACACTATCCTGGTGGGATTTTTTTATCCCCCTCTGGCTGGATCTGTTCTCTCCTGGCTTAAATTTAAACTCTGTGTGGCTGGGACCGTCTTTTAATTCCGTGATTGTACAGCACCAAGTGCAAATGCTGACCCTCTACAGGGCTACACAGCACAATAGCAGTGCAAATAATACACTGCAAGACCTGCGGGGGGATAAGAATAATGTACAAATGAGAATAAAATGTCCATACTTTGCAGGAAACAGATCTCCCACTTCAAAGACATCTCCTACTTGTAATTTTCAATGCAGAAGAAAAGAATTCCACTCCCTGTTGTTTTGCTTATATGTATCTTGCTCTGTGACTGCTAAATAATAGTAAAAAGAAAAAAAAAAGAAAATCTCAACTCTTCTCTCTCTGCCTTTCCACCTTAGATGACAGAACAAAGGAAGAATAAGCAGAGGCTGGGCTTTCTTGGATCAAACACACCCCATGTGAATCATCACATGCCACCACCCTGATACCACGGGGAGAAGCCGTGACTAGCCTTTCATCAGTATTCCCGCTTTATTAAAGAATAAAAAAACTGAGATTGAGAGGAGTGAACAGTGCCTATTGTTGCAAAGTTAAAAACAACCAAGTGCCAAGATGTTAAGTGGTTTAGCTCTGGGAACAATTTGTAGCTGTTTTTCATGGTTGAAAGGGACCACAACCTAGAATGTGAGAGATACAAGGGAGCTCGTTTGTATTCTTCGACTCGACGGCTTTGGCGGTGGCTGCAACGGAGGTTGGGCAGCGTTTGGCTGCATCCTGGGAGTTGATTTCTCCCTAAAGCACTGGGATAACGGAGCTGAGCAGAAGAAGGAGAGATGTTTATTAACACAAATACGACAGCCTGGATCAGATTCAATAGGTCGTCTCTGGCTTATTTGCCAAATAGCAACATTAGTCATATTTGCTTGGCATTTACTATTTTTTAATTACCATAAATATGTCTGTCGGGTGAGCAATAATGTTGTTTCAAGTAACTTCTACTTGGAGGGAAAGGGGAGAAGCCTCAAAAGACTGGAGAAAAAAAAAAAGAAAAAATAGAAAAAGAGTTGCAAAGAGAAACATTAACGCTTTTGAATTTTAGCTGTCACCATGCAATTTCTTATTTATAACATGGAACACAATGGATCTACAGCTGTGAGAATGTTATGCACATAACACTGACAACATAACTGGAAGTGATTTCTTTCTCCTGGCTTCACATGTTTTTGATTAATGTGACCATGAGATTTCACATACGGAGGAGTTAAACTGTGTTTTAAATTCAAGTTCCAATGGAGGATTCAGGACAAAAAAAAAAAAATTTATACCTGTATTTTGTAGTGTGTATGGGATTTTATTTTTTTAAAAAAGCTTAGAAATATCTTTCTGTATGGAGCTGTAATGGTGTCATTACCTTCCATAAACTCATCTTCAGTGAGAGTTGACTTTAGTAAATAAGCACTGTATTCTACCAGCTTTTCTTCTGAGCTGAAGATCATGGGCTTATGCTTTTGCTTGCCCTCCTTGCTTTTAAGGGCTGGCAGGCCTGGCCTGGCTGGTGGGGGACAGGGGGGCAATATCAGAGGAGCTCCTTCCAGCTCTGGGCTCTATGAAAGGCAGCAGCCAAGTCACTTGTGCAGGTTTTTGCTGTATCTTGTATTTCTTGGGATGGCTTAAAAGAAAAGTTACAGGATTTCCACAGGGCCTGAGGGGGCTCTTGTGTCCTTTAGGAGAAGATTTTTTGTGGCACAAATGGGAATTATGTTCTCAGTTCACTTTCATTTTCAGTGGGCTTTGGTTACCAGATTGTCTTGGTGCATTTGAAAATGCACCTCTGTTACATGGAGTTGCTATTTAAACCAAAATCTTTTTGCAGTGATTTTTCCCCTATAACCTTTTCATTTTGTAATAAATGCCATTTTGATCAAAGGTGAAAATATTGGCTCCAATATTCCCAGTTTCTCCTTGGAGAAAAGCTGTTTTCTTATTTAAGGCACAATTCAAACCAGCAGACGTAAAGGGAAGGGGCATTTCACTCTATCCCAAATTCAAACCTGTTCTTGAAACTTTTTTTCTTTTTTTTTTTTGTGTCAACGATATGGCTGAGATAAAAATAATATACTTAAGGGTCTGATTCTTCTACCATTGAAATATTTCCCATTGGTTTCAATTGTGTCCTTCAAAAATACCAGAAATGGCACAAGGCCAGTGAAAGTGAGTGGTGGTAGACTGAATTTTCTTCCACTCCTCTGCTGGTGGGCTCACAGCCTGGCTGCTGCCAGACATCAGCTGCTCCCCAGGCCAGAGGGAGTGTGTGGAGACAGCAGGGGCTTCGTGGCGCTGGTCGGTGCCATGTCTTTGCCTCCGAGGCTGGAATAGATGCGGCTGTGGCGTGGTGAGCTGGTGGTAGGGAAGCTGCTAGGTCAAAGCAGAGAACAGAAAAGCAGCTGTCTTCAATATTTTAGGGATAAATCTTGGAGTGTGCCTTTCCTTCACGCTTGCTGTGTATGCGGTCTTGATGCTACTGCTCCGGCATCGCTTTGGTGGGAAAAACCCCTTCCATGAGCCTCGCTGGCCAGGGAGGATGGGGCTTCATGTAGAGTTTAGCACCCAGGGGCTTGCAGTGAATTAATTTTGGGAGTTTGCATCAGCCACAACTGTAACCAGCCACTGGTGTAAAGTACAACCCTACTTGCCTCTGACTAGACCTTCTGTATGTCACAAAGCCAAAGGAGTTGCCCACAAACGTAAAGTCAGCACTAAGTTGCTGAAGACTCAGACCCTGCAGCTGTATTAGTTCAAATTAATTTATGCAGTTCACCAGATCTAGTCACAGCTTCTGTTGCAACAGCAATTTCCTCTTCCTCACACGTGTGGTTATTAGAGGCGTATAAAGCACAGTTCAATTATAAGATAAATTAAGCTATCATTATTTATTGAAGGGGGTGGGTGGTTGGCTAATACTGGAATTGGTTGGCACTTTTCTTGTTTACACTCAGAAAAAGCAGCTGTGCCACTGCACACCAAGAGAGGTTTCTGCTGCTGGAGCTGGGAAAACTTGAGGCTCAATGGATTTGTGCCCTGAGCTCAGGCCTGCAGTTGGGTGCTGCTGGTGCTTTCTCTGTCCTGCACCCCAAAGGACGTCTCCTAAGGCTCCAGAGCCCAAGTACTGCTCCTCAGAAGGGAGAGCTGCAGCATCAAAAAGAAAGAGCTGACAGATGTTGGCTTGTCTTTGCCACGGTGCCTTCCCAGTGTCGATAGCTTTCCAAGAGAGACCTCTGTAATCAGTGACAGTAGGTGATGCTACTTGCACAGATTGTATATATATTTCACTGAGAGTTTTGGCATTTTTGCTGTTTCTGTCAAAACTTAGGCCCTACCCTGCTCTCATCCATGTGAGGAATCTGTACACTCACATAAGGTAACTTAAACAGGAGGCTGCTTGTGTGGGTAATAGTTGCAGGGCCAGATCCAAGATTTAAAGGTTGTGAAATATCCCATCAATGAGTTTATAACAAAAATCCATTGTTTTATACATATATTTATATGTATATCTTTGTTTAATGCAGCTGGGGTATCCTCTTCTTAGGCAGGCATCATTTACCTTACCTATTTATATGAAATGATTGCAAAAGTTAAAACATCTAAGAGCTTTTAATGCCTTAGAGGGATTTATAATTATGAGCTCCTTGGCAATTAAAATCTACTTAAGTAAATATGTCCATGGCTGCTGAATGTAACTTTTAATAAAGTGTGTCATTTTATATATGTCTGTCTCACTTATTTTTGGTGCTGAAGTGGGGGAAATGAATTGAAGACTGCTGGGAAACCCAGGCAGGTGGTCTTGGATGGGGCACCAGGCATGCATCCGTTTCTTGAGATGGCATCAATGCAGTCCTGAGTGGATGGAGGCTGAACCCAGCAGTGAAAGCAAGGATTTATTTTATTTCAGGCATAAGTTGTTTTGTTCAGCATGATGGGTCGGATTGCCATTTTTTGCCCTTTTCTTTTTCTTTTTTTTTTCATGTTTTCAGTGTAACTCTGTCAAGTAGCACGTTTAGAGAGAGACCCCGAGGGTTTTCCCCTCTCTTCTGGGTGAAAGGATTGAGGAAGGAAGGCAAACAGCCTAAAATCACTGTCTTGCTCGACTCAGGCTAAGGAAATCTGTGGTCTTGTGAAAAAAAAGAAGCACCCTACAAACCTGTGGCAGGTAAACTACAACATACAAGTCCTTTTTTGCTTTTTTTCCCCAGCTATGTTTGTCACAAAAAGTCAGTATTTATGAGGATGAGAATGAGGACTCTTCTTAGGGAGAAAAAGCCTGCTAATTAATTAATAAGAAAAATCCTATTAAATAGAGCATGCTGTTTCTCCTGTGCACTTGTTATACCAACTTGCTGTAGCCTTGAGTAGAATTAGCTTTCTTTTCTATTCTCTGGTATGAGTTTAAGGTTAAATGGAAAGGAGCTGCTTGCTACTAGGTTTATTAGATGGTCCTGCAAAAAGGATATCCTGAGAGAATCTTGGGTTTCATGCAGCTTTCAACCCAAGATCATAGTCGTATTTAAAAACAAAAAGCCCCCAAACCAGCATTAAGCTCCTAAGCCCAAATGGGAGCAGTTTTGCATGCAGGCCTGAGAACCTAATGCCAGGGCTCCTGTTTTGTTTTTTTTTAAAAATTGTTTTCCCCAAAGGTACATTTTAATTCAAGAGGCATTTCAGGGAGGAAACATCTCCCTCGGCACTGTCTGCGCAGACATCAGCAGGCTCATGGTGTGGCCTACAAGTGAATTCAGCCCCTCCATTTCCACTGCTATGACAAAAGCATCTGTTTCCTTTGGAAAGGGCATGCTTGTTTTTTGGGGAGGGGTGCCAGGTTTATTTTTAAGGGGAGAAAACTGAGATTTAAGGCTGCTAACCTTGCTGCTGTCCTGGGATGCCCGCAGAAGCGACTGGCAGTGTGACTCCTGTTTGCAGGTGTCCATTCTGAATGTCCCATATTTGCACAAAATCACTCAAAAAATGACTCAAAAGAAACTTGGAGCTGCAGGGATTTTAAATGTGCAGTAGTGTATTGCTATCATCAGCTCACACTTGCCCGCTCTATTTATGTGATGCACTTTTTTAGTTCAAAAAGCAGAAAGCTGCAAGGCATAAGACAAGTAGCCTTTATAACTTTCACTATTTCAACATGTTTCTCTTGCTGCAAACAGCCAACAGTTACCCTTTTTTTTTCTACAGTAGGTTTCTTACTCCTTGCCACCCATCTCAATGTCTCCACCTTTGTCTGCTGCCACTCAGGCAAGGTGAGACCTGGGCATGTCCAGAACCACCTGAGAAGCCAAATCAATAAGCTAATTGTGTAGGAGCATGATCAAACTAGCGTTTTCTCATCCCTATGACTTAATAACTCTGTTAAAATGTTGTAGATCATTGACATGTGATATCTGACTTGCTTACAAGCAGTAGGTTTTTCTAACAGCCCTTATTGTGGTAAATTACTGCACGATCTTCACCCCCTTGGCTGGAGTTTGAAGCCATCTATAGCCTGTTAAACTAACTGCGAGGATGGCAAGGCTGATGGGAAGTGATGAATGTCTTCTCTTCCAGATTTTAACTGAATCTGCTGGAATAGAACTGTGCCCTGGTGGTGGGAGCCATCTGACATCCTTTGGCTGAGCCTCAGTCCTGCAGTGGCTTGTGGTGGACAAGGGCACTGTTGCAGCTATCCTGTTGCCTTGAGAAGCAGGGAGCAGGCCTGCTGCCATGGCCAGCAGGAGGGAGCAGCCATGTGGCCTTTGCCAAGGCAATACATGCCCCTGTGCAAGGCTGTGGGGTCAACAGAGCCATTGCTTTGCATGGGGCCTGTCCCTGCAATTCCCTCTGGATGGCAAGAGCAGTGTGGGGATCCAGTTACAGCCCAAAGGCTCCAATTCCCTTTATAAAATACTCCCTTCTGGTCCCCAAAGTCTGCAATGTGCTCTGAAGGCTTTGTTCCCAGTAAAGCTGCCACAAAAACCAAGGACTCTGGTACATCATCATCATTTCTTGTAGTGGCCTTCAGCTGGGTTATGTTGACCTGAATTTCACAATCTTCTCCTAGGAACACTTGCTCCCTTACCAAAGGTATAAGGGTATATTCCCTTGCTCTTTCTTTGCCAACATTATGGCATGAAACACCTGGGAACTGGTGTTCTGAACCTGGACACTGTTTGTAGAGACCCACAGTTGTGTTTAGCAGAGCACAGGGCAACTCTGAAATGGGGGCTAAAAAAAAATCATTTTCAGTCTTGAGTTAGTGTTGGATGACAGAAGTTGGCTCAGAGTTTGTATTATTTTTTTTTCAAGTCAGCTTTTGCTGGCCCTGGGGTTGGTTCTGGCCCATTTGTGGCCCAGCAGGGAGCTGTAGCAGCGGCTTTAACTGGCACGAGAGTTTCCACCCTGATTTGATAAAGCCAGCAGAATTCTCTGTGGCTCCAAAAAACCCTCCCAAACCCTTCATATTTCTGCTTTAGGAGCTGAGGGTGTTTTTGTCTTCTGTGTGACCGTGTGTGGTTCGCACACACGCAACTCAATCCAAGGGTATTTGGGAACACTGGCTCGCAGGAATATGGGCGGGTTGGCTGCGGCCCTAAACAAGCAAAGCTGGTGTGAGCGCTGCCGTCCCATGTGAAATGCAGATTTTTTTCTGCCTGTGGCAGGACTTTGCTGCTGAAAAAGAGGAGTCAAGAGGGGAGAGTGTGGTCCCTGGAGTTGTCACGCTCTCCCAATGCAAGTGTAAATGTCTGTCCAGGTCCCTGGTTGCTCAGCTGGGATGTGGGAAGATGCTGGTGGGTTATCATGCACCTAGACACAGACTGTGTTACAGATAGAAGTTACTGTGCACAGAAAGAAAGGGAAGGAAGGAGATTTCAAGGGAAAGTCACAAGGGTACAAGAAAATGTTGTCAGTGATGGTGATTTTACTGGTCGGATTTATTAAAAGTTTTAATTTTGAGTTATTGTGAAGAGTTAGTGTTACCAGAAGTTGCCTGTCTGCATCTTTGTCCATCTTGGGTATCTTTTCAGAAGAAAGGATTTAGCCAGAAGCTCCTGGTTCAATGAAAAGTCTGTTGCTCAGGGTCCTTGGTCTGTGAAATCTGGGGTTTTTTTGCAAGTTTGTCCACAGCACCTCGCTTGGGATGAGTGCTCTTTTACATGGTTAGCACAGATCTAAATAAATACAGAAATATAAACCGAGCTGGAAATTTACTGAGTACAAGCTGTCTTGCAAAATTGCCTGTATTTCCTGGCCCTGGATGGGATGGAAATACCACAAAACTAGCTTCTCTCACAGTAATGTGATACTTCTGCTTCCGGGCTCAGCTGAAAGTGGGAGGTGGAAGAGCATTCAAGAAAGGAAAAAGAAGAGTGAAAGCAAATCGTAGTCAAGCTCATTTTTAACATGGCAAAATCAAACTATTAATGAGAAAGATCAAAAAGGAGTGATGGAAAAGGTATCTAACCTGGCTTGGAAGTCTTCATGTGTGGGAGATATCCACAGCATCAATGCCTGTGGTGTGAGCAGCCACATCTTTAGGAGAAGGTGGCTGGGAATTTAGGACATCACACACCTCCTCTCCCCTGATTCAACCTTCAACACAGCATTTCACCTTCCTCAGGGTGAAACAGGGACATCCATCCAACCTGCCTTTGTCACTGCTCACCCAACAGCCTTCAGCAACCCCTCAAAAGAGAGGAGGGAAGGTCTGTGTCCCCAGCACTACCCATATCCTGGCTGTCCCCTCCTGCCTGTGCCAGCAAACATCCTATTAACAGCATCTTCTCAGAACTGATAGAGACCACAAATGTGCTTTCAGTCAGGCCAGCAAATAACCTTCAGCTAAGTCTGCCCACGGCTCTTTTGGATCTGATGATCTGCATTTAGAAATAGTCTTGGTATTTTTAAATGTTGCCTGAAGCCATTTGGTCCCCTCTTCATTTTATGTTGCAGTTGTCATTTATAACTTATTATACAAGCCATTCAAAAGCCAGACAGACACTGGAGGGGAAGTGAGTGAGTCCTAAGCTGCAACACGCTGAAACCTCTAAAAGTCTTGCCCTGGCTTTCAAGGGACTTGGGGCTGGCACCTCCACGAAGGGAGCTCTGCGGGATCCTGGCTCTGGGACACACCCCGAGCATTCCACGTTTCCCCTGGAGCCGGGGGGTTGCTTTTGACCAGAGCCAGGCCAGCCCCTGACACAAGGAGCAGCAGGCCAGCCCGGGCACAAAGAGGTCAACTGATTTGCTCAGGTCACCAGTGCGTGAGCAAATGACTCATCCCAGATTTTCCTGGCTCCTAAACCTTTGCTCAGACCACAAGGCTGCTTAGTGACTTAGCAGGGCTCTGAGGAAGAAAGCTATAAATTGCAAACACGCTATGGCTAAATGGCTGGTGAGGGTGTTTTCCACGTGCCACTTATGAATCTAGAAGAGCTAACTAGTGCCTAGGAGTTACTGGCAGCATGGGGAAAGCTAGTTGTTTGATGAAGCAATGGCTTCATTAAAAAACAATAAAAACTCCCCATTTGCTTTGCCCCCTGCTCTGTGATAAAATCTTTCCACCTCCAGCCTTTGTGCCTGGTTCTGTGCTATGGTGACCCTGAAGGTAAGTCGCCTCCTGTTAGAGCTAGGACTAGTTTGTACTGCCTCAGCTTAAACTACCCCAGGTCACAAAGCCATTGAAAAGCCTCAGCTGAGCAGGATGGCCTAAGGGGGGGGGATGTGCCATGGTGCCAAAGGGCACCCTGATGCACCTCAAGGCTGAGAGTGACATCTTACAGGAGGGCAGATGTCCCAAATCAGCCTCAAACACAACTGCGTACCCTCACCAGCATGCCAGTGGTGAGAGAATGGGCATATGTTAACCAGCTCAGTCCTACGGGATGGCTTAAACCCCAGTAAAAGTTCCTCATCATTTGGGAATGATGGCTGAACAGGCTAACCTGTGCTGGGAAATGTACTGCTGCTCTTTGGTGACATCTCAGCTCATTCTGGTGGCACCCTGATGCTGGAAACCATCTGAAACTCAGAAATACTTCCTTGAGGGAAATGCCTCATGATTTCCTGTTGCTGATTGTGCTGGACTCAGAAAGCAGCTGTGGAACCAGTAAGTGCAGACGGGCGAGAGGGCTGCAAATCCCCCAGGCCAGGCTGCTCTGGCCTCTGAGCATCCTCACAGTATGGAGAGTTATTACCACATTACTCTATTTTAGTAACAATCTATTATTTTTCAAACATATGAAACAAAACAGGGCACTGAACATCAAGCTGTCTGAATAAGGATATTTTTTTTTTTAGGAAATCCCTGGACATCAATGGGCAGACTGAGGGAGTCAGATGCCACACAGAGAAAACAAGAGAGGGAGGCCAGACCCAGGCCCCCACTCAGCCCTGCAACAAGCAGCCCAGGACAGCTGGCACTAATTGGCACTTTCCTTGGCGGCAGATGAAGTGAGGAGGAGACAATGGGGCCTAGGCTGGTCTCTCGCGCCTGGAGGTGACTCCCAGCACTGAGACCAAAGCTAAGTGAGAGCACAGCAAGGAGAAGCTGCAGGCACTGCTCTGCTCAGAGAAGAAAAGACTTTTGGAGTGTAAGTCCACATCCATAGGATGTGTGCCCAGCAGCAGGAGACATCATGGCACAGCCATGTCGGATAGGAAGCAGGGCACGGAGCACATGGTGCTGCTGACCACTGAGCATCAGGGATGGTGTGGCAGTGGCCTGGTAAAGCTTGTGGTCACGTTGGCTGCTCATGGACAGCTGGTCAAACCCATGACTCCCACTGAAACCTTCAGCACAGTGTCCCATGTTGGAAACTCACAGCAGGAGGGTAAAGGGCTTATGAAAAGCTCTTGCTTTCTGCAGTCATACAGAGCTGGAAAGAAATTCAAGTGTGAAGCTGGGACACCTGGAACACAAACAGGCTGCTAGAAAGAGCAAGAAACATCTTCATAACAGAACATAACTTGGCAAGGAGAGAAAGAAAAAAAAAATAACTTTTTTTAAGAAATAAAATTGTCATGTAAGTTCTGGATTACATTATAACAGGGGTATCGTGTATGAGCAGCAGTTCCATCAGTACAATTTTCTTTGGTGAAAAGTTGTATTCTTCATCTTAGACTTATCTCTTGGCAGCTCAGGGGCACCGTTTCCTTTTGAACTTTGTGAACAAATTCAAATGGGGGGAAAAGACCCCGCCCCCACTTTCCAATAAGAAGTTCACCATGGTCAAAAGTGCCCTGAGCTTAATCTGCACCGAGTCCAAGCCACTTGCAGTCCCAGCAGCGTGACGTCTGAACCCCTGTGTTTAGGATTACCACCCAGGTTCTCCAAAACTAAGGATACTTTTTTAATTATATCACGAAATACAAGCCAAGTAAATGTGATGATATTCTTCTTGTTTGTCCCTTGGATTTGGAACACACAGTTTAGGCTTTGGTCCCTTTCCTCTTCCTTCAGTACAAACAGGAGAAGCAGCTGAAGGACTTGGAAGCTGCAGGGATGAAGTGGAGCTCTTGGGCAGTAACTAGAGCTGAGCCAAGGGAAAACAGCTGCAGGCTGGACACCAGCAGACGTGTCCAGTGCTGTCCCCTGGGAGCAGTGGGGAGGGGTGGTCCTTCACCTCAAGAGGTCCTCAGCCCTGCTGGTGCCAGGGATTTGTGTCCCTCCAGCACAGCCCAGAGTGGTTGTGCTCTTCTTCCACAGCTGAAGAAAGTGTCCTCCCTGGGGAAGAGGAGTTAGGGAGGGAAAAAAGGTGGCTAATGAGCTAATAGCATGCAAATGTATGTTTGGCTGGAGATTCTGCACAAAGCTACAGCTGCCTGGCAGTGCCCAGAAAGGTAGAATCATAGAATAATTTGGGTTGAAAGGGGCCTTTAAAGGTCATCCAGCTCAAGCCCCCTGCCATGGGCAGGGACGTCTTCAACCAGACCAGGTTGCTCAGAGCCCCATCCAACCTGATCTTGCATGTTTCCAGGGATAGTGCATCCACCACCTCTCTGGGGAGCCTCTCCCAGTGTTTTACCGCCCTCATTGTGAAATACTTCCTCCTTATACCTAATCTAAATTGATCCTCTTTTAGTTTAAAGCCATTACCCCGTGTCCTATCACAACAGGCCCTGCTAAAAAGTTTGTCCCCATCTTTTTTATAAGCCCTCTTTAAGTACTGAAAAGCAGCAGTGAGGTTTCCCCGGATCCTTCTCTTCTCCAGGATGAACAATCACAGCTCTTTCAGCCTTTCCTCTCAGCAGAGCTGCTCCATCCCTCTTCGTGGCCATCCTCTGGACCTGATCCAGCAGCTCCATGTCCTTGCTATGCTGGGCCCTCGGAGCTGGAGGCAGCTCTGCAGGGGGGGTCTCCCCAGAGCAGAGGGGCAGAATCCCCCTGCCCTGCTGCCCATGCTGCTTCGGGTGGAGCCCAGCACACATTGCTGGCTCATTCAGCCCCACAAGCTGATGTCCAGCCTGCACTGATTTTCTCAGGGCTAACACCCCCTTGCCTGCATCTTTGCAGAGAGGAGACAGGATTTTTTGGCAATTGCATGACTGGTACTTGATGTGTGCCTCCAGGGATGCAGCCCAGGCCCAGCCCAGCCCAGCAGCAGGATCTGCACTAAGATTTATAGCACAGCTGCAAAAAGCCCATGCTGAACTCTCCCTTCCACCTCTCTGTACCAGTCTTGGCATCCCTGGGGATTTTCCTATAATAATCCTGTCTATGCCATTGACTTGCACAATAGTAATTGAGCTTCAAATTTAATTACAGTATAGGAACAAGCTGTCACTTGATTGAAGACATTTCCTTGACTATTTATTGAAATAAATAGTCTTACCTGACTTTGCAATTTGAAATGAAAGGACTAGACACTGGGAACTCTTTTATGCCTGTGTTTATATCCTTTCTGTCAGGTGCAGCTCTTCAGTAAAACACCAAGCCTTAGTTTCCAAAATGCTCCCAGAGATTATTCTTTCCCTAAACCTCCACTGGTAGTAGCTCATGGAGAGTTTCCCATCCATTGTTTCATCCCCAAAGCCAAGAAAAATAGCAATGCTTCAGCACCTGTAAAGACTCAAGTTCTTTAGGCAGGTTTGTATCATATGGGAATGCCAAGACGAGGGATACAGGTTAGAAAAACACTCATAATTGTTTTATCCCATGATTAAATGAAGCCAAGAGAAGTAGAAGAGTGTGTGCTCTTGGACATCACTTTTCCCAGGTATGGTGACCCCTGTGGGCCTGAGGCAAACTGAGGCATTCCAGCCCTGTGTGTCCCAGAGCTGGGAGTGGGACCTGCATCTGCAGGGGCACTGGGACTCCTGGAAGGCATCAGGGTTGGTGGGAACAAGGTGCCTCCACATCTCGGAGAGGATGGACCAGCGAGAGCAATGGGGCTCTGACGAAGCATTTCTGTGGAACACGATTTTTGTGTGGCCTCTCTCCTTTAGCGATAAGGCTCTCAAATTACCCTTCCACAGCTGTGGAATGTTCACGCTTGCTGGCTGAGGGAGAGATAACTAAACCCTCAGCACCACTTTGGTCTCAATACTCTTTTCTCACAACCAGTTTTATGTCCAAATGAAAGCAAACGCTCTCCAAAAACAGACTGACAGTTGTTTTGCAATTTGCAGGCTCTCTCTGATCCCTCATTTCAAGGCCTTCCTAATTCCCGCCCAGCTGAACCTGCTGCCAGGTTGCTCTCTCCCACTGAGACCAGGGGACACTGGGCAGGAAGGATTTGCCATATCTGCAGGGTCATTCCCTGGGCAAGAAAGGTCTCTAACTAAAGGATTGATGATGCAGGGGGTTTAACTGTTGCTTTTACAGAGATATTTGGGTCTTCCAAATGGGCATTGTGTCCACAAGTTCTGTCCTGGGAAGCACAGATACCTGGCACTGAGGCTGAAGATGCTCTCAAGGTGAGCCCGTAGTTAAGGGAACTTGGCTGCTTCTCCAAAAAGTGTTGAGCAGCGTCATTTATACCAGAACTACTTGCCTGGAATTCCTCTGTGCGACTATATCACCCGTAATAACCAATTCATTCCCTCTAGCCTTTACAGTTACCCTCCATAATGATCAATGTCTCAGGCATTTAGTTTTAGGATAATAATTATCAGAGAGAAATTCTTCCCTGCTGTGACTTCAGGTCTCCCTCCGTGACTTTTCCCTCTGAAATCCGTCCTTTTCCAGGCCTGCTGCAAACCCAAAAGGTATGTGAGCCAAAGGCTGATACCCAAACGCACCCGGGCCTGCAGAAAGTCCAGCTCCAGGTTCTCAACACCTGCCAGGAGGCTGAGCTACCTGAGACCCATCTCAGACTTTGGAGAAACTTGAGCTTCTGCCAAAATTCATAACCGAGGCCCATTTTACTTTGCTTGGGTTGTTTCCTACCAGAAATTCTTGCTTTATGAACAGAGACATCCATTTCAAAGGTGATGCTTATTTTATGATCACAGTCTAGTTTTTTGTACCCACTTTGTTATGGGTGACTCATACACCTTTGCTTATGCCATGTCACACCACCTTTCTCAGAGGCATGTGAGTGTGTATGTGTCAGAGAGAGACAACTGAGCCTAAAGCACAGTACATTTCAGTTCTCTCTCTTATGTTTCAGTGAATTTCATTGTCAAAATGGAACTCTAGGAGTCCTGGTTCCTGCCTGCCACATTAAATGTGCAGAAAAGTTACAAGTGTGTGTGAGGGAAGCGCCTCGGTGACCATCACACCCCTCCTGTCCACCAAAGCAAGTGAGTGTAGGAGCAAAGCCACACCCATACAGAGGTGACCATGTGGTGCTGCCGTCTCCTCTTCCTACTAACTCAAATATGACCTCAGATCCCAGCTTTTTTCCTGCTGTCCTCTTTGTTATCTTCTTTTGGGCCTAGGTAAGTGTTGGAAGAACTTCCCCTCATATGCTTCCAAGGGGTCAAATGTTTTTAAGCTGTATACAGGCAAAGTTTTCCTGACACACACATAAGCTGAGGCAAAGAGACAAACCTTATGAAGAAGAACCAGGATGGTTTCTGTCCCATTAAGGGAATTTATGAGAACTCGATATAGTTTTAGGGGGGAAAAAAAGTGCTTACTTAGATGATGGACGTCTGCTGAATATTAATCTTTTCTGGGTATATTGCAGGCTTTCTTAAAGAAAGTCTAAATTATTCAGGAGAATTTGCATGCTGAGATACAGCAAATTTACAGGCAGTACAAATCAGATTTTTGCATCTTAACATGAAGGGAAACCGAGTGCCAAATTTGGCTTCTTAATACTTTATTGGCCATCTCCTGCTAAGTAAAATAATTAAGCTGCTCATTAAGATACAACATACATCATGCTGAAACAATGGCCACTTTAATCCTTATATAATTGGCAAAATAATTGTGAGATGCCACAAATCCATATTTTAGACAAGCTGCTCTTTTTACCCTCGTTTTACAGGACGGCAGTGATGGGGATAAACAGCAGGGATGCAGCACCCTCTGCCCCGGGGACGTGGAGGGGAGGGTGATGGTGACTGATGCTGCCCCGGGGGCTGTCCCCTGCTTTGTCACCGAGCAGGAATGTCATCCCCCTGGGCTGTGCTGGCCCTGCTCCTCACTCCCATCACCTCGCTGGAAGGGGAAGCACCAGCCTTATTTATGTAACAGCTGCTGTTTTTAGGTGCTGTCACTCACACGTTTGCTGGAAAACATGGTACTTGAAGAGCTGCTACGCTCTAGTACAGCATATGCTGGAGGCAAAACTATATATATATTAAAAAAAAAAAATCCTTGTAAAGAAAGAATTAGAGCAGGATTATCACAGTGTGTCAGCCTCCCATTTGGTGCAGAGCCTCACCAGGGCCACCTTTCGGAAACTCTCCTTTGCAGCTGGAATTGATTTCATATTATTTCTCCAGTCAAGAACCTAGGAGATGTTCTCAAGTGATCCAAATTCCTGCTGGGCAGGGGATGGCATGGTGTCAGTGACCTGGTGTGGAGGAAAGAGGCAGGACTCAGCAGTCA
The DNA here is from genome assembly GCF_003945725.1 of Corapipo altera. Lineage (NCBI taxonomy): Eukaryota > Metazoa > Chordata > Aves > Passeriformes > Pipridae > Corapipo > Corapipo altera. The sequence goes on along the minus strand of NW_020884938.1, from coordinate 3,132,358 downwards.
GGCCAAAGCAGCTCCTGTCAGGCTGGGGTCGAGGGCATCTCTCCTTCCTCTGCTGTCCTCCACCTACCTCAGGGTCACTGAGGTCCAGCTCAGGGAAAAAATACTCTCTCACAAGTTTTAAATGTGTGCTATGCAGACTGAAATCCAGCAGTGCCAGTTCTGAATGGAGATATCCACAGGGATTTCCCTCAAAAGTCCTGTTCATGTAATTATAAACTGTAATACAAAACCAGAGCTGCTGCTGCTGGAAAATGTCCCCTCGGACAGAGCAGTGTGAGACCTCTGTGGATCTGAAGTCTTTCTGTGGCACTGGCTCATCATCAGAGCTCATCCATCAGATTTCCACTGCTTGTTCTCAAAAGCAGATCTCTGCTATATTTTTAAGGTTATTTTAAAGCCAATACATATATTTTCCCCTGCCCCCCAGATTACAGAATGTGTGTAGAGATGAATGTGTGTAGAGACATCTTGTCTGGAGTGGAATGGAATGGAATAGAATGGAATGGAATGGAATGGAAGGGAATGCTTGCTGGAGTCAGTGAAAACCTGGCTACTGGCTCCAGTGGACTTTGTGTTTGGCTCTCACACTAAACTGTCCTACATGTCCTAACTAGCACCTCATGTCCCCTGACATTTCCTTTCCCTTCCCCATCCATCTCACACATTTAATACACATCCATGAGCAGATGAATGTGGAAGAAGGGAGAAGCCTGAGAGAAATTAGGAGAGTCAATTGAATAGAGTAGAACAGAACACAAACAGAATATTTCAATTGGAAGGGACTTACAATGATCATGCAGTCCAACTGCCTGAGCACTTCAGGGCTGACCAAAGGTTAAGGTGTGTTGTTAAGGTCATTGTCCAAATGCCTCTTAAACACTGACAGGCTCCACACATTGACCACCCCTCTAGAAAGCCTGTTCCAGTGTCTGACCATCCTCTTGATAAAGATATGTTTTCTAATGTCCGGTCTAATGCCCCCCAGCACAGCTTTGAACCATTCCCCCAGGTCCTATCACTGGATGCCAGGGAGAGCAGCTCACCAAAACCTCTTGCAGGGGAGAAGATGACAGATGAATGTTTGGTGGTCTCCTGTGTACCTGAGTGATGCCACATTTTCTCCTAACTTTGCCAGTCTGTGCCCACAGATGTGGGAGAAGAAGAAGAGGAAGGCTGCAATGGATGGACAAGATGTCAAGAATCTGCCGTGCCTGCACCAGAGAGCTAGGAAGGAATTTAGGGGCTGGTCCCACCTAAAGAACCACTTCAGCTTTTGCACAGAGCAACCAAGAAGCCACGGCCTGAGCCCCAGACCTCTCCTGTGTGCTTCAGTCCTTCCTCAACACGTCTGGCCAGGTCCTCAGCTGGAGTAGATCAGTCTCTCCTTTGAAACCAGTGCAATGACCTGCAGCAGCTGTGAATTTGACACGGCGCTGTCTTGCAGCTCCCCCAGCTGTGTTTGATTTACATCTGGATCTACTTGGAAGTTCACGTCAAAGGAAGGAAGGGGTAGAAGAGGCGCAGGAGGGACGGCTTGGAAAATGCCCTCTGCTGGAGGGAGCCAAGCCCCAGGGAAAGGCAAAGGGCTGGGAGGTGAGTCGGGCACTGATTTTCTCCCTCTTCCCTTGCCCCTGACGATGCCAAGCTTCCTGCAACTACTGATTATGATGATTACAGTGTTTCTGGTGTGTATGTGTTTGTGCACACGTGTGCAGTGGTTTCTTGCTAAACCCGCTTCGGTTGGACGCTGCCAGATGGTACAAAAAGCTTACCGGAATTTCATTTTCAAATAAACCACAGGCTTGGATGAGCTAATGTTGTTCCACATAAAAAGCCACAAAATTCAACAAAGTGATGTTGTTTCAAGACAGGAACATGTCAAGCAAGAGAACCATCCGGTCGGCTCTGAAAGAGCTACACACTCGCCCTCTCATGCTTCCAGAAGCTGTTTACGTACGAATGCTGGGCACACGACGCTGCAGCTCGGCTTAAACACTTCCCCGCAGCTGATGTCTGTGGAGCAGAGCCTTGGCAGAAGTGTCTCAGGAACCACATCTGCCTGTAAGCCTTCCTGTTTTATTTTAACCACTCCCGAAAGGCTGGTGGCCCTGAAGGAACACCTTCTCCACAGGGACAGGTACAGCACCACTGCTGGGGGACGTGGCTCTGGGGAGATGTCCTTGCTGGGGCGGGGGAGGTGACCTCCTGCTCAGCTCTCACAGCCCAGAAGCTTGGGGGCATTCTGGGAACCAAACTGGGACCAGTTGCTCATTTTATACTGCTGTCACAGCTTTGCCAGAAGTGATTGCTCCAGGTGGGGCAAGGACGAGCAATTTGGACACTAAGGAATAAAGGAGCAAAAGGACTTTCAGCATTGCATTGGTTCCTGCTCTGCTGTGCAAAGCAGCACCTCAGGGGCTGCTCCGAAAGCACAGCCCCAGAGGTCTTCTCTCCCTCCAGTACCTGCAAGGTGGGAGCCATAAAGCCATCAGCAACAGAGGCTGAGCAGGGTAAGGATGCAAGTCAGCCACAGGAGAAGAGCCCTGCCCAAAGACCCCGTTCTCCCTGTGTCACCCCCCGAGCTGCCTGGCAGAACCCAGGTAAGTAACTTCTGTGCATTCAGCCCCAGACAGCCCAGTGCTGGCATAAACAGCGCTGTGATTTAAAAACAAACTGGCAAAAGCCTTCTCTCCCCAGGGAGAGCCACTGCCAGCCTGTGGCCAAGGAATTAGGTCTTGGCCTGGCTAAGGATGTGCAGTGCAGCTGCTGGGGAAAGCAAGCCCGGTGCTGGGGGCCAACAGCCACAGCACAGCCTCCCATGGGATTCTGGCACAGGGCTACATCTGCAAAAGGGCTACAGCCTTGCAATGGTGAGACTTGCAGCTCCTCAGCTGTAGGACCCAAAAGCACAGCACTAAGAGGGGCCCATTCTCCGGCCAGGGAGGGGCCAGAGGAGCCTCCCCAGCGGTGGTGGAATTTTGCTGTGTCCCAGCACTGCAAGAAGTGCTTGGAGCCACATTTACTGGAGAAGGAACTTGGTTTACATGTTAAAATGTGCCTTGCTATTGACATCCTGCTGTGGATGGCTGAGCAAGCACTGACTTGGGCTGATGGACATTGCCCCAGACCGCCGTACCTTGGGCTGAGAGTTCTTTCTCTGACTGTTTTCATGCCTATTTTCAGCTGTTGCCATGCTGCCTGTTTATTTCAGCCTGTTGTTTCCAGAGCTGTGGCCTTCCTGCTCCTGAGGAAGCATCCAAACACCAGCAGAGAGCAAAAACATGCAGCAAAGGCATTTTTTTCTTCTCCTTAAACTCTCAGGCCTGCAGGATAGATTTTGTTTCAATTGCATCTTTATAAATAACTTTCTATTTTGCACTCACCTGCTCGTTTTCTGCCCTAGTTAGAATCAATATCACCAATAATTGTCTGTCAGAGCGTTTATACATCACTGGAAGGTGACTAACAAGGAAAAGTATTTTTATATTTTTTTTTTTCAGACCACTTGAAGTGAATTAACTAAACGCGAGTGATGGCAGATTGGTGGAGACTAGGTACTAATTTTTACCCACGAATAAATGCATTCCCACAAGGAGAAGCAATCATAGTGTTCCTGATAGCTCCAACAGCCCCAGGAGGAAGGTCACTCTATGGGACTGTGGCCTCTCTTCCTAAGCCATCCTGCCTGATGGACATCTCCAAGGTGGCTGCCACACCCCTGGCTGCTCCTGGAATGCCTCCACATGCTCCTGCACCAGCCCTGCTCACAGCAACCTGCCTCCCCAGGGTGTTCTTTTCCCCTCCTCATCCTCCACCCAGCCCAAGTATTTTCCTGTCTGACCTTCATATCTGACCCCTAATCTCTGTTTGGAAAGTTTTCTTTGTCAGTCAAAGGGACTGTCACTGGATCTGCTCCTAGAAGGATGAATGAATACCTTGGGTCAAAATGTATGCTTTACTGGTGAGCCCTCCTGCCTCTCCTTTTATTTCTTCCACCTTCCCCTTACACTGGTATTAAATGACCTCGTGAGCTTCTTCATAGCCAGAAGCAGCCAACTTATTCCTTGTTTGTACAGCACCAAGTGCTCTGGAGCCACTATTCACTGCAGGGATGTCATTTTTTTTGGCATGTGAGCTACAGACACCTCAAATATTAGCACACACAAACCCCTGGATAAGTCTTTTTCCTGAAGCTTTTTCAAGCAGCTCCATGTGGTTGCTCAAGGAAGAGAATCAGCCAAGATGCTGAAGGGCAGCAGCTAATAAACAGCACCACACAGCAGCCTCCCCCCCCTCACCAGAGGGCTGAGTTGTGCTTCTGGACATCCCCTGCTCTGCTCTCCCACATGGCCTCTCCTCAGGATGCTCAAGACAAGCCTTTTGTCCAGCCCTGGAGTTCTGGTGCCAGCCTGCTGGGATCCTGGAGCAGGAGTTGGGCCTCCATTTGCTCTGTGCCTGGTGTGCTACATGGCCCTGGTTACATCAAACCTGTCACTCCTGTCCTCTGTCATCTTTTGTGTGGAGCACAAGCCTTGTGCAAGTGAAGAAGCATGATAATCAGTGATAAATAAATCATAAGAAGTTCATCTATGAAGAACTTCTCTCATTCTCTTCTTTACAGTTACTGTGACTCCATCTAATAAAATAACATTTTTTAAAGCACAGGCAATAATTTACACTGGTGTAAAACAGAAATGCTGCTCCTACCCCAGAGGGTTTACCCTACGTTTCACACTCTTGTTTGCAAACATGAAGCCAAGGTCCCCAGAAAAAAGGTTTGTAGCTTAGGGAGGGAAACAGCTGGAAGCAGATTACATGGCTTTCTGGAACCATACAGGAGGTCAGTAGCAGAGCCAGCTTTGTGTTTCCCAAACTCATGCTCTGCTGTTAACACACACAGCATTGTGCTGCCAGCTTGCAAATGACCCAAATGACAGCTGGTGGCCCTGAGCTGTGACAGCCTGCTCAGGGTCTAGATCCCAGCATGACATTTGTCAGGTCTGAGCACTTGGTCCATGATGGGTCCATTCCTGCTCTTTCTTCTCCTCTCTCAAGGTATCTTGGGGCTGATTTTCTCATGTGAGCTTCACCTCTTGTGGTGCTCAGGGCCACACAGGCCATTTGCTCTACATGTGGGAGCAAATATTCATCATGAGAGCAAATAGCCATCAGCAGTGAATCTCCTGATCCCAGAGGACGACCTTCAGGTCATCATCATCAAGTGGTGTGGCCAAGTGCCAGCCTCCCCTGCCCATGGTGCTGCTGGTGGGGGCACAAGGGGATTTTGGATGTAGACTGTAACTGTCTTAGAGAAGAAGAGGGAGAAAAAAAGCATTTCCATGGGGTTTTTTTTTCACTTTTCTTGTTGATTTTTCTGTTTTACTTGCTCTGGTTTCTTACGATGGAGAAAGACAACATGTATGGCCCACTAAATCTGGGAAAACCACATTAGTTCCAAAGCAGGGAAGGCTAGAAGACTGGGATCAACCCACTGCTTGCAGATGACGTGGCCATGCTCAGGCATTCACTGGAGCAGAAGGTGAACTTGGGCTGCTTGTGGCTCCCAGATTGCTGATGCACCACCGAACAGGACAGGTGCTTGTAGGGGCGGGGAGTGAAATTCAGAGGAGGGCTGGATTCCATACCCTGGAATGTGAGGCTTGGGGCTGTGCTGCCACAGCTGGCTCCAGAAGAGGCAGGTTTCCCAGAACCCACACATTCCCCCTGTTTGCACAATGCCTTGGGGGTGTGTTTGCTTGGAGAGTCCTCAGCCCCTTCGGTGCTGCTTTGCACAGGCACTTGTGCTCTTGGGTAGAGGAGCCCTCATGGTGCCCCCGGCCCCACACTGCCTCCAGAGGTGAGGAATAGGGCCACTCCCGAGTGCTAGGGACACAGAAGGTCACTTTGGCTCATGCGGAGGCTGATCTTATGATTTAAGGCAGGAGGGGCTAATTCAGTGTTTTTGACTGTGCTTCTTCATCCAGCACAGTGTGGGTGGTTTGGTTTGTTTCTTAACTCCCCTCTGGGACACCACCAGTGAGGGCACCCCTGGGAGGACAAGGTGCAGCTGGTGGTGACAGGGGCTTGCAGGATGATGACTCCTCCTGGGAAGGTGAGCAGAATCCCTCCATCCAGCCGGGATGCCCAGGTGCAAGGTGAACTGCTGGGATGAAATCCTGGCACGGTACAGAGGGAAAACCTCTGCCAGCAGCCCCTATCACCTTCCATGGCCTTTGGCAGTCTCTAGTAAAAACAGCTGCTGTCTTCTGTGCTGTGCATGCAGCCAGGCGGCTGCCTGCACCAGCTGGGAAGTGGGGCTTTCTTTTTCAGTTTATTGCGTGGCATCTATTTTAGCAAGTAGCTGCTCTCGAGAGGCTTTGCTTGTGGAAACACCTGCCCACTGCTGTGCTTGCCCCAGCCAGTCCCTGGGCTGTGCAGGCACCCAGTGCTCCTACCCCATGCCCCTGGTTGGCAGAGTTTGTGTCTCCCCACAAAGCCCACAGCCCTCAGTCCATTACTAAATTCATCATGATTCAAAACTGGATCTTCCTATGTCACTGCAGGGGGTCAGCTAGGCCCTCTGCCTTCTTTAGGGGCATTTAAACCAAAACTTGTTTGGAAAAAGGGATTCACATCCTCCCCACAGCCTGTAAAATGAACAGATCCAGACTGCAGGTGCCAGGGTGGGCTTAGCCTTGCTTCAACTGTGTTAGAGCTTTTATAATGTAGGTCCAGACACCCCACAAAGGGGCCTCCAAGGTGGAGCTGTGTTCTAAAGAGAGATAGCAACACACCCTCACAGGTGTGGAAGCAGCAAGTATGCTATGGGGGAACTTGTTCTGGTCTGGGGGAGGTTCATGTCCAGCCTCCTTTCTCCGTTGCACCTTGGAGCTCCAGCCTGTGATTCCACACATTTTCCAGAAAGAAATATTGATTGTGGGAATGATGGAGCAGGCACTTCAGCAGCGCTGCCCCACATACTGCCAGGCCCCCATCAGCCCTCAACATAGGCAGGAAAGGAGATCTGGGAGTTAAGGGGTTCTGATGCTTTCATTTTCAGAGTCAATCAGCAATTCTGGCTGTCTTTATTTGGGGTTCACCTCAGAACAGCTTCAGCAGATCTGGCTTGCAGAGGCTGCAGAGCCCTCCTGCTCTGAGAGTTAAGGCCTTTTCAAGCTTTTCAGGTGTGGAAAAAGAGAGTGGGTGGCTCTGCCGTTGCTGAAAAACGCAGTCCAGGAACACAGCTGTGTATGCTCCCTCGAGGCTCTCCCTGCTGCAGTTGGCCTCATCCTCCTGCTGCTTGCTCAGCAGCATCCCCTCCCAAAACCAAGAGCTGCCATGGTCCACAAGCAGTGACAGAACAGGTTCTGTGTGTCACAACTGTCCCTCTGTCCTCTGTAGGATGCATTCAGGCTAGGGCTGGGATGGGTGGCTGCAGCATTAAAACCAGTCTGAGGTGGTCAGGGAACCAGCTAAGCACCCTGTGAAGGGACCTTGGTCTCTGACAACTTATAATCAAGTTTCTCCTGCTCCCACTCTCTTCAGGCATGGAGTCTGGTGGGAAGAGTGCCATGGGAGAGCAGAGGAACAATGATGGTACTTCCCATGGTCAGTCATTTTCTCACTACTTCTTTAACAAGCTCTCCCAAATCCTCTCTTATTAGACCAGCACCCAAAGGCTGGAGGACATTAAACATCCCTTTCATGGAGGCAGCAGCCCCTCCATGGATGGCAGGTCCTGCCTCTCACCTAACTTTCCTCTTGGAGAGCCTGCTTCCCTCCTGGCAGCCTGCCCAGGCACTGCCACAGCTCAGGGATGAGAGACAGAATATTCAGAGTTGGAAGGGACCCACCAGGATCATCCAGTCCAGGTTTCTGGTACCCACCACCCCACTGTGACTCCGTGCCACCCAGGCCACTTGCCTGAGACATGCTCACAACAACTGGTCTGTGCCCTTTTGCCTCTGAACACAAAGCTGTGGGTGATGGTGAGAAGTGGTGAGATGGAGGGAAGGAGTGCAGAACTTCAACTTGCCTGTCTCTCTGGCTGCTGGGTCGAGCTGTTTGCTCAGCCAGCCCTGGGATGGTGCAAACCAGCCCGGCTGCCAATTGACGTCAGAGGAGCGCTGGTGGTTTGCGTGAGCTCAGGGACTGCCTCTGCTCAAGGTGGGTTTCCAACACCACACAAATCCCCCCACTTCCCCTCCCTCTGCTCCAGGAAACAAGTGCCTTATTTCATTCATTGGCTGGTTTGGTTATGGCACGATTCCTGCCCATATTTCGGCTACTTGGATGTTTGCTGAGGACCGAGCAGCACAGATAACACCAGCAAAGAGCAGGGCAGTGAGAAAAGAGGGGGGAAATAGGGTGAAGCCAAGTTTAATCTCCTCTGCCTCAGTTTGTGCCACATGTTTGCAGACAGGACGAAAGCCATGTATTTTTTTCTTCTCACATCGCCTGCAATGTTTTTGAGTCTTGTGAAAAAGCGAGATGCTGAGTTCCTGCCATCCTTCTTCTCTTCCTCTTCAAATCACTGTGTGTGAAATGTGTCTGGGCTGAGGGAGTTCGTTTGAACTAGGTGCATTTCCTCTTGACTGCTCAAGTTTTCCTTCAGCTACTTTATTTTTATTTTGTGTTATGCTGATTAGCTGCAACCCCCCTGTTTTCACTTGCCTCCATATGGATTTGACAGTGACAATGTCAGTACATTTTCCCTAAGCCCAGACCAATGTATTTAACTGCAACATATCTTTCCAAACCCAGAGTGATTCCTATGGGGTGTGCTCGGAGAAGTCAATGCATTAACTTCCATCAGCTTTGGGTCAGGCCTGTGCTCTTGAATCAGTCCTTATGTGTTGCTGCCAATCTCTTTAAGATTGTCCAAAACAAACACACTTCGAGTGAGATCAGTGCACAGACCATCACGTGAAAAGCTCTGTGATAACAACTGACTGCGTGTTTGCTTTCATATGGCATTGACTCTTATTTCCCTGATTATTTTTAGTCTTCGAGGCTGTTCCTTAATCAACCACTTTCTTTAATAGCTAGTGTTGACTCGAGTGTGCTGCAGCAGGGCTAATCATGCTTTCTATTAAGGATGGGAAATATTGGTTAGCCCACAGCTAGAAGCAAATGAGAATGTATTTCCTACATGGGCTGATCCACCACTGAACCGAGCACGAAGTTTTTCATCCATTTCAGAGGCCTTGAATCAGGTTCTTATACAGTCACTGAAAGAAAAACCCCATCAAGCTCCAAACCAGCCCAAACCAACACATTCCTTTTAGTGGAAAAGCCTTAGAGTAAGATGTGCCTTGCTCAGACAAAGACAAATCAACAAAATCTTTATTCCTCTTCTACTCTACCTTCCTTTTTTTCCTCAGAGGGTGAGGATTTGTGGCCCTGAAACTGTCCAGAAATGAGGAGCAGAGCTCCAGCTGGAGTGAATGGCATTCCCATACTTGAGAGAGGAGGTGAGAGCGAGAAGACACACCCCCAGCAGGTTGATTTTAAAGAGTACAAAAGGCTTTGAAGCGGTTTGGAAATGTGGGATATTGCAGTAATTCATGAGGAGGTGAGTGTTACATGGAACATGCCACCAGGTTTTGTATTTTGACATGCAGGGACTGCTTGCACGGAGCCCATAAACTCGGTGCCTTTTGCAGGGCTGGAGGAGGATGTGCTGGGAAAAGCCCCATGTCTTTGGAAAATGGAGAAGCAAGAGAATGACTGAAACCTGGGTGGAGCAAGTGAGGAAAGTATTTTAAATATAAAGTGGAGATGCAACTCTTGTAAATTCAGGAGTGAAGACTTGCCAGCTGAGATCCTAGAATTTCCTTTTGTGGAATCTGGAAACAGTAGCCTTAAACAAATACATATGGATATATGAGTACGGCACATAAACTGCCCTTCCCCATAATCCAGTCCAATCAGGTTGCAAAATTTAATTCCTTTGGTGACAGCAAAATCTGTCAGCAAGAAGCCTGGCTGGCTGGGTCCCCACCTGATGCAGTCCAGGAGACTTGGATGAGTCAGAAGGACCCCATGGACAAATATACTAATTTTCATGTTCCTGACCTAGCAACACCTTGGAAAACCCAAAGTGTTTAGGGGACCTGATTTATGGTGGTTTATTTTCTGTACCGCTTCACTGTTTCTCAGCATGTCAGCAGCAAAATGGGATGGGAGGCTTTTGTTTTTCCCTCAGCTCCCCTTAGTTCCCTCTGTGTGATTGCTGCTTGCCTGTCTGGATTTGCAAGGTGGAAGGGAAAGTGTAAATGTCTATCTTCTTTTCTTTTCAGTGTGATTGTTCCCTAAACTATCCCACCAAATCCCTGGTGACCAGTATAGTCTATATAAACAGGAATAGCTGCGGGGCTTGGTTGACTTGGGCACATTAGGGATTGGGGCCACTAGCTTCCCCTGCCCTCTCTGGCTCAGCACTGACAGCTGTGGAGCTGGAAGGAAATGTCCCAAAAAAAGACATGAGGGTGGCTTTCACACCCCTCTGCATGTGTGCACAGCTACAGCTCCAGTGGAGATGCTTCCAGCCAGCCCGATGGAGGACAGATCAGGGAAAGGCTTCCTCTCATCACAGCTTTGGTAAAAGAGAAATCCCACACTGAAGTGAGGAAAAATCCCTCTTCAGTCGGCTTTGGGCCAATTAAAAAGTTCTCTTTACACAGCCAAGAGAGTGAAATGGGGTTGGATTTTAAAAACCCTGCCTTGGTCAAACATCTCATTTCCAGGACAATCAGGGCTCTTGAAGCTGAGGGCTGCTTTAATCAGTGTCGCTCTCCACATCTCCAATAACTTGAGGTCAGCCCAGTGCTTGTCGTTCATAATCTATCTGACTGAAGGAGAGGTGTGTATTCAAACCACCCTCTGCAGGTTATTCTCCCAGCTCAGGCTGGGCTCCTGCTCACATTTGATGGCTGGATCTCGGGTGTCCATGCCAGGCAGGAATGCCTGGGTGCATCTGGGTGAAGCAGGGGGTCACTTGTGAGCTTTGGTGGGTCTCAGCTCCACACTCTCTCTGCAGCCAGTCACTGCAAGCTGACCTTAGTGGCTGTGCTCTAAGATGGTAATTTATGGAGTGGGAAAGCATTGTGGTAACAAATTAAATGGCTTGTACCTGCTTTAAAAAGAAAGGAAAAAGAAAATCCCCAGCTCCCTGCCTAACGAGTTGGAAATTTAGGTGAGCCTTTCAACTGTTTGCTTGGACAAAGATATGGAAACCAGGTACCAAAACCAAAAGTAAAATGTACCCCAGTCTTTGCAGATGTAATCATTGTTTATAATTGACTACAGAAGCAATTTAGCAGAGGATAAATGCTACTGAGTAGTGATTACAGAAGGCAGGAGTGGTGACTGGGAGGAGGAACTGCAGAAACCTGAGATGAGCCAGCCCAAAATTCATCTTCTTGGATGAGGTAGCTACAGGTGCTACAGTCCGTGCGCAGATGAACTCAGGAAGACGCCGGCTGATGGTCTGGCACTGCCTGACGTGACACAGAACAGGGCTCCCACACTCCTCAGAACAGCTTGGCTCAGCCTTGGGATTCATGTTACAGGCCAGCAACGGGAGACATCCCCGACTTCAGCTGCCTGAGCCCGGCAGGGAGCGGTGGGTCCCCGGTGCCTGCCGTGCCACCCGGAGCCTTAAGGAGGCTTCGAGCTTCGGGACTGAGCCGCAGTTGTTTCTCTGCACCTCCCTCGAATCCCCCTAAGCCAACACCCTTCGCTAAGACCGAAAAACATTTTCCAGACGCAAGCATGTGTACGTGTGTGGGTGGGTGGGGTGCAGGGAACCATGAAAATTTCAAGGGGAGGTATGACATCCTGGCTTTCTAAATATAGAGGACCTGAGATGCAGCTCCTCTCACACACTACCAGCGTGTTTTCTCTTTCGAAAGGCCACCTGAAGCAAATACTGCACTGGCTGGTAGCGTGGAAAAAAACCCAACACAACCTAGAAGAAAAATTAGTCCTGTGAGCTGACTGCAGTTCCCCGCGCTCTGGAGCAGAGTTGTTGTTTGGGCAGAGCTCCAGGCAGTGCCCACGCGGAGTGGCCGGGCCAGTGTGGCACAGATGGCACAGATGGCACAGATGGCCGTCATGGGAAGGCCGTGGTGGCACCAGTGGGCTGGTGGCGGCCCCAGTGTGGGGCCAGGACCCAGCAGCACTTCCCCTTTGCCCACCAGCCCCTTCCCTCCAGGAGCAGCAGGGGAGGGAGAGAGGAGCAAACCCTGGCGGGGCTGAGAATGTGACATTTTGGCTCGGCGCGAGGCGCCGCGTCTCGGTTCCCTTTTCGCTGCCGTTAACTGTTGCTCCAGTATTTGCATAGCACAGCACCAAGGCACCTCAGAGCCAGGGGAGAGTGGTAGCTGCTGCTTCTCCTTTTAAAAAAGCAAGCAGTTATCCATGCAACACCATCACTCTCTTCCTGTGCTCAGAGTGGAGGAGGAGGCGTGACACCGAGGGGTTGTGGCCTTTGGAAAAGTTCTGCAGGGCTGAATTTAATCGAGACTGAGGATCTTTAAGCCAAGCTATGAAATCCAGCAGAGAGTTACATCCCAGTAATAGACCCTATTAGAGGGTCTAGCACAGTCTATAGAAAGGATCTCCTCTCTATTAAATTCTCTAGGGCTTGAGTTCCCATTTACACAAAGGGTCCTTTTAGCTGTGTAAAATGGCCATAAAGTAGGTGTAAAAATGATTGATGCCATCTTTACAACCCCTTTGCACTGGGAAAACGGTGTAAAGTGGCCAGGGTGCAAATGAGAATCACACCTGGGTTTGTGAGAGTAAATTACATCAAGCCCTTCACAAATTCTGTGTGTCCATAGAGGTTTAATCCTACCCCTTTCTGCAGAATTCACCTAGAAAATAAATTTCCAAGGCTTAAAAAAAGGTTTTCTTCTTCAACATCTCTGTCCTTTCCAAGTCCTTTTAGTCCCAGGCTTTCTCCTGGTGCAATCTATGTGGATTCTGACACCAGGAAAAGGCTGGGAGGTGTCTGGATATACTGTGAAAATCCTTTAATTAATACTTTCTGAAATATTCGATCCAAGCAAAATATATGTTGCAATATAATACCTAGGGGAAAACCAGTTCCAAAAGCTCCCTTGTCCATTTCCCCATTCCTCCTGTTTTGATTTTATGCTCTTGAGATACATATAAAGAGGAAATAAAGAAGTTAATCTTTGCTAGATCAAAATGCCCCACATTTATTCATTAAGCATATAAAATGCCAACAGAATACATGATGAATATTGCTTTCTTCCAGAGCAAAGGGTTAAGTTGCATCGTGCTGATTAGTGAACCCATGGAGGGAGTGCTGATATGGAGGTGCACAGATTGTTAAGTGGAGCAGCCTCTTTTATCCACATCTCCCTTCTCTCCCCCACCCCCCTGCTGAAGGCATTTGCAGTGGCTCTGGGATCATCCCCGCGGTGTCTTCTGTGCCCCAGAACAGTCCCAGCAAATTTAAGCCCAGAGGTGAGCAGGCAAAGATCAGGAAACGTGAGCCCAGCCTCTCTGGGAGCCCAGCACCTGGGAGGTGGTGGGAGACAGGGAGTGAAAACGTGGGTGAGACAGAGGTCAAAGGATTAAGGGGACAAAAGGCCGGCTCTGGTGGAAATGCCGCTGGGCCAGGGCTGACCAGCCGTCTGCCACAACAGCTCGGGCTGCCAGCCTGCACTGAGCACAGCCTCAGCTACAGTGCTGCACACCAAGCTGTGTTGTGAACATAAGGCACATTTGGGATGGGCAGGGTGGGAAGCATGCCCTGCTCTGCCAGGAGAGCCTTCTCCTTGCTTTGCCAGCCGCAGGGACAGAGTGCACAGTGGTGAGGGGGGGAGGGAGCCCCAAAGCTCAGCTGTCATTCAGCCTCCCTTTGATCCCTTTCTTGTTATCTTCTTTGGGATGAGAAGCACCCACATCTTTGGCTGGAGGGAGGGGCAGGTGCACCAAGGGTTGTGTAGGTGGGAAGGTATATCCTCCGCCCTACACTTCCACAGAGAGCATGGCTGAAGTTGTGTGAGGGATGGGGGACAAACCAACACCTGAGTACAAGCAGCAGGTGAGAGCCTGCCCTATGTACCCATCTCATACAGGAGGTTGGTCCTGGCACAGGTCCACAAGGGCTGTGCTGGCAGCACGTCCCACCAGAGCTGTGGTAGATGGGCTGGTTCCTGTGATATCCCACATGGATGACCCCACCGATGCCGGCACACGAGTCTTGCATCACCAACCCACCTGCAGGCTCCACTGCTTGCCCTGAGCATGCCTGGGAGCCAGGCTGAGGACTTCAGATGGGTGGCGATGTGCAGGCACCCTTGCAAATGTGCCCTGCAGTCAGGCTTATGAGTGATTGTTACTTTTAGGCACATAAAAAAAGGGCATTTGGAAGCTGATATCAAAAACTTTCATCTTCTGAAGCTCCTGGCTTTGAGGCTGGCAGAGAGCATCTTGGTGATGATGTGTCTACTCTGGAAGCACTTTCCATGACAAAAACTAGAGCCCACACATCCAACAGAGTTCCAGGTGAGACTTTACACTGTGATCTTCTGCCCCTGGAGGTATGCTGGTCTATCCCTGGGATGATGTGTGATCACCGTATAGAAGAGAGTTTTTGGGTAGGATTAGAGCTCCTTAGACAACTAGGTTTTGCCAGACAACTGGATTTTTGACTTCCTGATGGCTATTTTTGCTGCAGAAACAGAAAGGGTTTTTTCTCCTTTGAAGCCTTATATAATTTTCATTTTCTTCATCCTTGCTAATGATTATGGCACAGTTTTTCTGGTGTGTGATTGCTCCACCCCACCTCAGAGATACCCTTGCTCCAGCCAGGATTGGGAAATCCCTAATCATGGCAGGATGTGAGCACCAGCTGTCTTGCTCTTGCATGAATATATATCAGCAGGCAGTACAAAATGCTGCCAATTCAGAATTGCTCCTAAATTAGATGTCCATGCTGTGCAAGTGGAAATGACAGTTCAAGGGACAAACCAATATAGTCATCTTGGTATAAGGCTAATAAGAAGTAAAGCACTTCTAGTGCTGCACTTTCAGGGTGAAAAAGCACTGTTTGAAGGTGCTTTGTTTTTCTATAGTCATTAAGAAATCATTATTCTTTTGCCCTCATGATTATAGACCATGTCTTTGGGAGACTGGCAGTCTCTTCTTGCTTCCCTCCCTCCACCCCATTTTAAAAACATTCATTGTTGCAGGAATATGTCTCTCAGGGCTGTTGGCCCAACTCCACTGCTGGTGTGTAAAGCTGATTGTCTTCAGAGGAGTTACACCAAAAATGCATTTGGCCTTTTGTGCCTGGAGTATAATTGGTGGAACTGGCTAAAATCCGGGTTTGTGAGCCTGCCATTACATCAAGGTCAACGTAATTTTCAACGTGATTAGTGATTTGGGGTCCTCCAATTTAGGAGTGCAACTCGAGGTTCCTTAAACTGATCTTTCCTCCCACACTTCAGGAATCTATCTGGGGTCTCAAGCAGGGCCCACCCAATCACCATTAGTCAATTCACCCATATTGTTGTTTATTAGTAACTGGGTTAGGTAACCTATAAAATTAGTTACTCTGAAAAGTCTTATGTATATTTTATATGGCAGCCATCAATATATTCACTTTCCTGTTGGTCTCAACCTTATTTGAAGAGGTTTTGACCTCCCTTATTACATTTCCAAATGCTAAATTCCCATCACATTAGTGTGGATTATACCCGGAGCATCGAGATGTGATATATTCCCTAAGCATGATCAGCATAGTTATAATTAAGCAGTTTGGATCAGATCCTTATCTGGTGGAAACTGGTGTAGCTTCTCTGAAGGTAAGAGGGAAACGGACCCTATTTTGCAATGGCTGTAGCTCTGCAGATGAGTTCCTAATGATTTTATCTATGGCTATTAAAGATCCTCTTTGGTGATTATTTGTACAGCTGCATCTTTAGGACTTCGTGACCTCAACACAGTCTCACAAGAGACCTTTTTGCCAGAGCAGCCATATGAAATGCTCTTAAAACTATTGAAAAATATATTGATTAAAACTGCATGAAGGTTTTTCCTTGTCAGGAGCCTTACAAACACTCATCCATCCGCAGAGTCCATGATGGCAGCACATGGACATCTCCCATTCCCTGGTCGCAACCCTCTGCCAGCCCAGACCCTACACTTGCTGCTTCTGGCCTTCAGCAGCAGCAGTCAGAGGGTGGAAGCGAACGCCCACATAGAAGACCTGGTATCTGTGTTTCCACATCACGAAGCACGTCAGGAGGCACACCAGGGCTGCCACCAGGTTGAGGGCCATCTGCAGGAGCAGGTACAGGTTAAGCATGCTGGTAAGGCTGTCACAGTCAGCTGCATCCTGGTAGGTGAAGGTCCTACCCAGGGGATCCAGAGTGTCCAGTTTGCACTGGCAGGACTCGAGGACGGTGTCGCAGGTAAATTTTGTCATCTGCAGATAGTGGTGCGCTGCAAAAGCCACCGCCAAAACACAGGCAACCAGCCCCAGGGCGCTCAGGAGAAAATACATCAGCTGAAAGAAAGGGAAAAACAAGAAGATGAAAGCACTTTTTCCAGCTGCACAGAGGCTGAGGGATGCACAAGGAATGCATGTACATGTACTTTGCAGGGAATGCATGCATCCAATGGACTATCTAGAAATTGGGTGCTTCAAGACAGCTTATGATGCCAAGTTCAGCAGGTCAACTCAAGAACTAGTAATTATGCCTTGTATATTTTATATGAGTATTGCCTCACAATTTTGAGACCAAGAAACTGGTGTCTCTATACAGCCAGAAGCTGTAGAGAGAGAGGGAACAACTTCCTCTACCATTGCACCTGCATTGATGAGACTCATAGTCATTAGCTGAAATAAATTAGTGCAGTTGCCTTGAAGCAGAGCTGAGCAGACTGAGGCTGGGGCTGACATCTTATCCCAGGCTGTGCTGAGCAGTAGGTGTTTCTGAAACTTTGCTCATGTGTTATTCCCATCTCTGGGTTTGCATGCCCAAACAAATCTGATTTATACTTGCAAATCAGGCAAGCAAGGTGGTTAATCTCCCGCTCATGGCCTGGTGAAGGCAGCCAGCCTACTAGCTTCCCAGGCCCTGCTGTGGAACAGGAATGCCAATCTCCACAGGAAAGTGCTATGCCCAACCTCCTTCCAAAAGTTGCCCCATAAATGTGGAGAAATCTTTCACAGGCGTGAAGGAGCAGTGAGCACCTTTCATTTCCCGTTGCTTCAGCATGAGGAGGACAAGGGTCTGCTCGTGACCTCCACTGCTCCTTAAAACTGTGGCAGCTTGAAAATAGGGCGGTTTTTACCAAGAGTAGCTCTGCAGAGTCCACCCCCACAAATACACAGAAATTGGCAGCAACTCAGAGCCTTTGACACTCCGGGATGCACCTGAGAGTTTTGGATACCAGCACATATGGACTTCCCTTGCTTTTGATAGCTGGAACTGGTAGTTGCTGCACTGCATGCAAAGTATGTGTGAACGTATATTAAAATCATATTCTGTGTTGAGCCAAAATAGCGTTTTTTGGTTCTGTTCAGCACTGTAAAAACATTTATTTTTCTTGGCGTCTTATCTGTCAGACACATGGCATGGTTGGGAATCTGTTATTTTAAACAGCGGCTTCTCTCTCTCTCTCTCTTAACCTCAATACCGCAAGCAAAATATCAATATAAAAGCATTTTTTATGACCTTGAAGCTCCAAGTATGTATGTCTTGATAAAATTCACACTCCTGGTGCATTTGTCTTATATCTACAGTGTGAATCAATCTTCTATTCAGTTGCCAGCTTGAAAAAAAAATAGTATTTGGGCTTATTGCAGGTCCTGAAGCACTATATACATTTTTCTCCTCATATCACTGAATTCTTACAGAAAGATCTTAGTCTCCAAGACTTGGTTACTATTCAATCTAATGACTTCCCCTGGAGCCTTAAACCAAGGGTAGCTTCAAAATGAGGGTGGCTCTTATTAAATGCAATTACTTTACCCCTGCAGCTTTCGAGGCAAAGGTCCATGGGAAAGGTGAAACCAGAAAATGAGGCCACCTCCAATTGTAAAGCTCACAGAAGATGGAGTGGTACTGACTGATGTAACCCCCTCCAAACAAAGATGTGGCAATTCATAAGCCAATGGCATTATTTTAAAAGATGGTGCAAATGTGTTTGTTGGGGAAAACAGAAAATGGGGAAACATGTTGGTTGTTCTGTGATGTAGAAGTCCTAGTGGGCTGGTTGGAAGTCCCTGGATTCGTCCCAGCAGAAGACAGAATCAGGCCTCCCTAATAAATGAGATACCAAGCCAAGACTACACAATGTGCCTGATTCTCCCTTGGCAGGTATTTCATTTAGCTGCCAGCTTCTATCCAAAGTCAGGACACAACAGTATGGAATCCACAGCCTAAGCCGTGCTCCAGGTAGAGTCAGCGAGAGTCTGCCTGTTGTGTTCCTAAAAGGAAGGAAATCTCAGCATCCAAATGCACAGGCAGCTCTTACAGTAATCCTCAGAGGCAAACAGAGATGCGTGGGGGACACAGGGCAATTTCCAAATAGCTTATTATTCTCACAAGATGTTTGCAGAGGAATCTCTCTGTGAGCTGCTGAAAATGAACACATTTCCAAATATCAAAGGTGAAGCAAATGCAAACAGTGCCTGTGAGGGAGCACAAGACAGTGAGTGCTGAGATCCCATCAGCAGATTAATCACATGCCAGACCGGGAGGCAACTTCAACATCACAAATACTACTGCATGGTGGGCTCTGCCCAGGAACCAGAACTTGCCACTGGAAAACTGGTTTTCAAGAGCCTCAGAGAAACAGGCACTGTGATTGCTGCTTAAATAGAAGGAGAAAAGGGAAGCGGGCACAGACAGTGTATGACGAGGTCAGAGCATGGCAGCTCATCCTTCTTCAGGTTCCTCATATGAGGAAGAGACATTTTAGCAACATTTACCGGCAGTAGTTTTGCTTCATGGCTAAAAGAATCAACTAATCTAAGACGGATCGAGTTCCTTATGGAAAAGGCTTCTCACAGTTATCAGAGGTGGAGGGAGGAGGTTTGCAGATGTGGATCAGGGGACTCCTTTTGAAGGTGGTAGTGGTGGCTCAGGCACAAGGCTGTGCAGGGAACAGGAACCGTGGTGTGTCACGGCATGAGCTGTGGGGCTGGGTGGGCAGGAGCAGAGGGCGTCACGCTACTGTGGCAGATGCTGTGATGAGGACCACAGGCAGATATTAGCACACAGCCCAGGAAGTCCACAAGATGTGTCCAGATTTTCCTCTGTGACCCTGTTGTCCCCCCGAAGGGCAAATCCACCCTCTCTTTGGGGGGGGGTCTCCCCTCCTCACAAGGTGCTGTGGCTACCCACAGGAGACTCAGGAAGGGATTTCTGCCAAAAGCAGTTCTCACACCCCCTTCTTTTAACAGGATCCAGGTCTCATGCAAGTGTGAAATGAAAGAAGCAGCTGTCAAGAGGGAGGAAGGCACAGAGGACAGCACAGGTCTCCTCCTGTGTTCCACCCCAAGGGAGTCACTCGCAGTGGCCATAGGGTCACCTTGAGAGTTGACTAAAATCCCCAGGCCAGTATGTATGTGATCCTCTTCCCAAGTGATCCTTGGGATTTTGGGGTGCTTATTGCACTCCAGGGAAACCCAGCCAAGATTTCCTTGCAGGATGGTGCTTGGCAGCTGTATGCAGCTTTGGTGGGAACCAGCCACCAGTGTGAGGACTTGGGCTGGGGAAAAAGTCCCCAGAAGGACAGTCAGAACAGATAGGTCTGAACTTGGTGCTAGATGGAGCATCAGGCCCCCAAGGAGGAGAGAACAATCCATTGAACAATTGGCTTTGTCTCATGATTGTAATCTTACATCCTCAGCCTAGTGGAGAAATAGCTAATGTTGGTTTTTAAGTTCAGAGACAGCTTTTAACTCACATTTGAAGATTTGAGAAGTGATACTGGAGATGTAGATGAGTCCTATGTGATCAAAACCCTGGAGCAGACTTTTAGCTCCTACCTTGTTAAAATACCTAAAATGCCCTGAAGCCAGAAGCCATTTGTCTTGAGAGGCACTGTGGGACAACAGCTCCCAGAGGGCACATGGGACAGGAGAGGCGAACAGTCCGACAATGAAGGAGTGCTGTGTCATGCTGCAATAGGAGATGCTGGGAAGGGAGATTCTGGGGTGGAGGATGCTATGGGGGGCTATTGACAGACCCAAAAGTCTTTCAAGAGGGATTTTAGCTCTAATTCTGCCAGGTCATGAGGAGTGGCCCACTTTTACATCACCTGGGGAGCAATTTAAAAACGTTTATTTTCTTACGGGGGGAGCGATGGCTCACACTCCTCCCTGTCAGGGTGGGCGGTGTTGCTAGGGGTGGCAGAGACACCCAGGCTGCCCAGCCCGACACGCCGTTCCCGAAACGAGGGATGACTCCCTTCCTGCCTGGATGCCAAGTTCAATTTAATGCCGCAGGGCAGGCAATAAAAAGCCTGGTGTGGCAGCTCCCGCCCAGCCCAGCAGCTCCCTGGGCAGCCGTAATATTCAGCTTGGGGGTGTAAAGGTGACAGGGCGAGAATGCAAAGGCAGTCAAAGGGCAGAAACAATTGTTCTTCTTCTCCCTTTCTTTATGTAAGTATGGGAGAAGCTTGAGAAAGTCACAAAAGATGCACCGGTGTCTAATTCGTAAGGGAGGATGGGTGCCAGGATTGGAAAAGTTGCTCCTTGCATTTTGTTTCCTTCTGCCTTTCTCGGCTAATAATGACTGTTATTTTGTGCTGCTTGTGTCGGTATTTTTCTCGGTTATTATGTGTCTGCAAAATATTAACAGCCTTGAAAATTACTTTGATAAGGAAAAATAGTCCAGAAAAAATGGTGTTAAAAACAAGCATTCTCAGCCTTGCTCTTCTAGTCGCTTACCAGCATCAGCAAAGCAGTTTTGGAAGCAAAGGCAGGGTGTGGTGCATAGTTTCTGCACCTCTCTTGAAATGCTCAGATGGGAATTTGCTTTGTGGGAGAATGCATGTCCCCGAGCTTTCCTAGTACTCTCCCATTAAAAATTAAAACTTGATTTAAGTGGATGCATATTATGCCACACTACTTCTTACTCTGCTCACTATCTCTACTTAATCTACTTAAATTCTCAATCTTTCACTGAACACTTCCCAGATTATTCCAATTCTGTGAATCTGAATTTCCTTGAAATTCCAGAAAATAGCAAATAACATAGTATCTTGTTCTGATTTGAAATGTTTGTTATTAGAGTTTCCCCTTTATAGGCTACAGTTTCTTCCTTGGCTGCCTGGAAAGTAACAGAAAACCATTCTTGCATTTCAGGTGCATTCTCACTTCGTTTCCTGTGGTCTTAAAAATATCCCCTGCACCAACTGTTCTGATTATATTTAATGACATAAGAAACAAAAAAGTGTTCAGAAAAAGTCAAGGTACCTTTACTGTGAACTGCACACACGTCTTCTCATCGGGTTGGTATGAAATACAAAGCATAACAAATCCCACTAGGGACACCAGACAGACCTACAAGGGAAAAGATATAAAATGTGCCAAGGTTAAAAAAAACCAAAAAACCTACAAAACACAAAAATACTTTTTTTTTTTCCCCCAAGCCAAAACACCTTTCTGTGTAGCAGGGCCATAATTCAAGAAGTAGCATGGAAGCAAAGTCATCAAAGACACAGCCCAGCAATAGCCTCTAGGATGTTTGTCGAGTTTTTGTCCGTACAACTAACTATCAAAAAAGAGCAAAAGGCTTATGAAGGCTTGCAAGCCCAAAGAGCACCACCCTATGTACCTCTGGGTGCTGACAGGGTTTTTATGTCACCAGTGCAAGCTGTAAATCACTAACCAAAACTGCTGCTGGATATGAGGCAGCAGAGTTTAAAGCAGAGGTTTTCACCCTTTCCTAGAGTGGACACCTTACTTACAAGACATCTATCTCCCCTGCAATCTGAAACTGTGTTTTAGCCCCGTGGCAGTAATTGCTGAAGGTTAACATTAATGGAAAAGTATTTATGCACTTTATTATTCATTTAGCTGTCTTTGTTATTAATTTTGGATTTATTTGCAGAAGCAGATGCTCACGGGTAGGCATTTTCCAGCCAGGTAAGGAGGGAAGATCCTGCTCTGGGGAGCTACCACAATAAATATGATTTGCTTAAAAATGGGGGGGACACACGGTACCCCTACTGTTCTGAGCACTCCAGTCAAGTGACCTGAGGTTGTGTCAGGGAACCCTTAGGTTGGATATTAGAAAGAGATTCTTTCCCCAGAGGGTGGCTGGGCACTGACCAGGCTCCCCAGGGCAGTGGGCACAGCACCAAGGCTGACAGAGCTCAAGGAGTGTTTGGACGACGATCTCAGGCCATGGTGTGACTCTTGGGGATGGGCCTGTGCAAGGCAAAGGGTTGGACTCAATCCTTGTGGGGCCCTCAGCAGATTCTGTGATTCTGTTATATTAGGAGCATCTTGGTTATAAATGCTATTAAATTCTCAGCGACTACACCAAGATTCTATATTTTTCTATCCCCTTCATTTTACTCTGGGAGTTTGGAAGACTTACTAATTTGAGACTTTCTGCTTTCCTCCCAGAGGAATGGGATCTGCCCTCTCGGGCCAGACCCAGGTGGGGCTATGCCATGGACTGCAGGCCTCTGTCCCAGCCCCATCCCCACCTGCTCACTGCATGTGCTGTGCACTTCCAGATTTCCAGCTCCATAGGGGACTGCTTGACCTACAGTGAAAAATGCACAGCTGTGCTTTTAGACAGCAACAGCTAAACACATCCCTTTCATGATCTGATGTACAAAATACCAAACCTTTGGTGCCTGGATTGCTGGTGTAAGCCCAAAACAGCAACCCTGCAAAGGAAGAGTAACTCTCAACACACAGAGAGCTGTTCCCTCAAGAACCTGTGTGATTAATAACACTTTTCTCCATAAAGTTTTATTTCATGTCATTTCAGTAGGACATGAATAGGAAGTATTGCCCGAGAACATTTCTAAAGAAAGCATCAGTATTATTTACTCCTTTCCATGTCATGTGTATTTATATTCTGGTCCTGTGACTTACACACTGCCTCCAATTTATTTGTTTCTTTCTTTTTATTGTTGACAGCCGTGGCTGACAGGGTTGTCGGGGGAAAAAACAACCTTTCTTGTCAAAGGTCCCTCAGTGCTGGTTTTTTTTTTTGCCCTGTAGTGGTTCTATCTGACTCAACCATGTTTTATTTCTCAGGATTAATTGCCTATGTCCTTGGTCTTTTGCACTGTATATTAATCTTTTAATTGAATTAACATGCCCATAACACTTAAATCTTAAGGAGATCCTATCTCTAGTAATATCCAAATGATGAACTCCCCCAGTGGCAGTGGTGGCTGAAGGAAAGAACCTGCAGCAAGAACTAAAATAAATAATGCTTAAATACACTCACTTAACGTCACATCCCCCAAATGCACGAGAAATCAAAGGGGCTTCTCACGTCAAAGCTGGGCCTAAGCATTTTCAGGACCTGGTGCTGAAGGATCTTGTTATGAGCAATAAATCAAATTTGCTTTGCTTCAGCCACACTAGTGGGCATTTACACTTGTATGGACTGAGGGCCAGATTTGCCTCCAGGTTACTCCCGTGAGACATCATGGGACTATTCCCACTCCTTCGCTCCAGTTCCCATTAAACCACAGACAGATGACAGAGCTGCACTTATTTCTGAGGGCACAGTCAGATACCAGTGGTGGAATTTTCTCTCTGCCATCAAATGCCTCGTACAACTTTTGCAAAACCCCTGCCAGCTTCCAGTGCGGCAGGATCAGACCTCCCTATTCAAAGAGCTTCCCATACAAAAGGCCATCGTTTAAAAGGATTTCTATTCCTACATGTGCTTTCTAAAGTTCCTCTGGGATTTAAATAACATACTCAGGGATACTTGAAGAGGCACATGTGTAGAGACGTATTTATAAAAGATTACACTGGGTCAGGATTCTGGCAAGTGTTGGCCAGGATATTTCAGAAGGCTTAAGTATTTCTTTTATAACAATATAGCAATACTTTTTTTAAACCATAGATGTGTATTTTTTATAAGTGGTGGTAAAAAATAATGTTGCTGAGAATTATGACTCACATATGTTTTACATTTCAGTTCTTTAAAGGCAAATTCACTCCTTGGAGGAAACCAAAGTATGGAACATTTATATAGGAAACAGCTTTATGCTTCTATTTTATACATTATTAATAGATCAGTTTTGAATTATACCTGTGAAGTGCAACAGAATAACTATAAAAATCCTCCTGGTAAATATTTTTTAGGACTTGCTAAGTGACTAAAACAGCTTCAGGCACATTATGGATGCTGTTGATGCTGATTGCTAAGTAGCATTAGGTAATCCTGCATACTAGTCCTTCAATAGCCACTGCAATATCCCAGTGTGGAGCAAACTTTTCCTATGCCTTATTGACTAAGCACACAACACAAAACACAATTGAACTTGTTTTAGCATGTGCTTGCCACCAATCGATGTGCATTTGTTACACAGATAAAATGGATTCTGTGAGACCTGCAGGACAGGCAGTTAATTAGATCAGCTTCGGCAAACCCTTATCTAGAAATCTGGAAATCTGCATTTCTATGCTGAGCGAATTTCGACTCAGGTTTATTTCAAGATCCTGTTTCAAAATTTCCATATAGACTAACACACCCTTTGCTGAATGGGTAGTGATGGGAAAGGTTATCCAAGGAAAGAATTTAATTTTAGGGAAGTGCTGTCTAGAAAAAGACCCAAATGTGATACAGAATTATTTAGGAAAGGTAAGGATTTAATTTTGCTTAAGGCATAACCTGTGAAATCCCCCAGGTCACAACTCAGGGAAAACAGCTATTTACTAGTGCTGGCTGAAAAACTGAAAAGTTTATGCTGTACAAAATTTTTAATACTATTTCTTTTTTTGTGGGAAGCAGTAGATATTCCTTCCATTGGGCAAGAATACCTCAGGGTTCAAAAGTGACTTAAGAATGTTTGATTTTTAGCCCACAATCAAAACAGAGTTAGAAATTTTCCAGGTTGTTCCCTCCCCAAAGAGGGCAAGAGCCTGTTGTTATGAGAACTGAATCGAGTTCTTATAGATTTCATCAGGAACGGGACCAAATTTAGGAGTGAGACCCAGCAGATTTACCTGGGAGGATCCTTGCTCACTCACATCTGGTCCTGCAAGGACTGAGCACAAGGTGTATGAGCAGCACCAGGACCCCCCATGGCAGTGATGAAGATGGTTGTGTATGGTGTGTAATTGGGGGAAATAGGAACATGTAGGGCACAAATTTCTGGTGTAGTTTGCATTCATTATCTTTGCACAGCGACATATTAACGTGGTTTGCTTTTATTCCGACAGATTTCAAAACCACAGATTGCTCTAATCTGTCTCCATCTCTCCCTTATACGCTGTGAAACTAGTTTTCCTTTTGTTATTGCTACAGATATAGCCCAAAAGTAGAATAAATGGTTTTCTGTAGCAAAGTACCTCCTACCCAGAGCACCTTGAAAACCTTGGCATGTGAGGCTGGTAAAGCCAGAGAGCTGGAAACATCCACCAAGAAATTAAGGAAGGAGGCAAAAACCTGCTTCAAAGGAGCATCTTGGGTCTAAGCCACATCACAAGACAGATGCTGCAAACACTCAAAAGACACAGTATAGCTCATCTGCTCTTTATATGGGGGCTTGTTAGCAAGAACTCCTGGAGCAACCTTTAGGGACAGAAAGCAGACCTGCTGGAGGACAATGAAAATATACACAGTGCAAAGCCACACAGCATTGCTGAGACCCACAGGGGGACTCCTCTTGTTTAATAAGAATGCAAACTCAAACTTCAGGGGAAAACTGTTGTTAGTAGAATCAGGAAAAAGTTTCCATTATGGACAAGTTATTTTATAGTTGCTCACTTCAAGACACTGTGGATTTTTCTGTTTGTAGGGACAAGGGTAAAGAATGATCTCTTGAAGGTGTCTCTGAAGTCTCTGGCTCACCCTCAGAGATGACACTTGGCTTGAAGGCTCACTCACTTTATCAGATATGGTAAAGCTTAGCTCCCGTCTACACCCTGGGAGAAGCCATGTTATCCATCCAATCTAACACTCCCACTGGACACAGCTTTGATGCAAGAAAAAACATGTCACTGTTGGCTTTGTAATTATAAACCTGGATCACCTCTGGTGTCAGGCATCTGTACAGGCCATTGCAGACAGCAGCACTGGAGTTCAGTCACTTTATGAGGTTTGAGGAAGCTGTGAGGAAACTGAGATGTCAGTGGTGCTGCAGGCAGCTTTCACTGACAGCTTTGATCAGCCTCAGGTCAGCCTGGGTCTCACTACCACATGTAAAAGAAGCCAGTCTGCCACACTGAGGTATTGTGCCTTAATGGGGTTTTTTCCCCTTATAGACTTCTTGTTAAATTTAAAGACAGTCTAGTTGCATATAAATTACTTCTAGAAAAAATAGCTGTAATAATAAGGAAAAACATGTATATTGTGGTTGCAGGCAAAGGCCATCATCATCTAGGAAATCATTCTCTTAACAGCCATAAAATCCACAATAACTGTCCATCCCTGCCCCGCCTACAGAATAAAATAATGATGTCTTTACCACAGGTCCCTTTAAGCCATGCAATAACACACCAAAGCAGATGCACAACTTTCTTTTAAATCCTGTAAAGTCATCAAAACCCTGCAAGAACGTTCATAATCAAATGGAATCTTATTTTCCCATTATTATCTTTGCTGTTTGGGTCAGTTGCTCAGCAGTGAGAACAGCTCATCACTTGTGCTAAGGCAAGATTGAATTCCCACAGCAAAGGCTACGACAGATTACACAGCCAGGAGCTGCAGCTCCAGCCCATTACTGCTGCTGGATCAGAAATGCAGTCCTGGGTGAACAAACGCCCGAGGGGATAAAAGATAAAATACAATCAGGCATTCCCACTGAGAAGTGCAGCATGGCCGAGAGTGCTACTTGGGCACCACTCGTAGTGTGAGGTGTGTCCGTGGCTGGGAAGCGATGGAAAGCCACCATCTCCATAGTCATGAGGCTACCCAGGCTGAGGAAAACTGTTTGGTTCACCCCCTCCAAATTTTACCTAGGCTTTTAGCACGTTTTGCTCATTGCTAGATTATGTAATCCAGCCAGGAATTCTGATTTCCACCCTCTTTCCCCTTGAGTCTGCAGCCAGACCAGGGGTCAAACCACAGAGGTGCCCAGGATTAGACAAGCCCTTGGCCAGGTATCACACAGACCTCAGGTATGCAGTTACCTTCTCAAACCATTCTTTCAGAACATTAAAACGCTTTTTTCTCCCATCAAAGTTTTCCACTCTATGCCTGGACAAAACAAAAGTATGGATTTGAGTTAACCAATGCAGAATTCCTTTTAGAAGACGGTGAGATTTAAAGGCAGAGAGCTCTGAAGAATACAGCTCTGGTGTTACACATATATATAGCTCTAAACAAGCACTGGGAACCTCACCATTGCATATTTTGGGCAGCATACCTCGTTGGATACCATCCAGAGTTTCATATGTTTTGGAGAAGGTTCAATTAAATACCTAAACTTACAGGCTCTTCCCTCAAACCTTTTGATGTTTGCCCATGGTTAATTGAAGCTAGCCTATATAAAAGAATGGATACCTGAATGACTGTTATTTCCACTACCTGCTTTGATGGCACCAGGTTTTAAGTGTCACTTTTTATTAAAAATCGGTTTCCCTAATAACAAGCAAAAGTTAAAAATCCAGCGAGGCTGTGTAGGAAGTAAAGCCTCACTGAAAGCCACCTCCACAATTGTCAAAAGCAACAACAAAAAAACTCAGCAAGGGGCCAGGTTAACAAGAAAGTGTCTCTCTCCTTTCAGGCTTTAAAAGAGAAGACATTTCAGGGTGGCTTAAACAGTCAGTCATCTCCCATATCAGTATGGAAAGGGATCAGTTGCCTCTTGCTCTAGCTGAGGATGCTTCCCAATTATTGATAGGCACAGCAAATCCCTTCTGCCCCAGAGGAGGACAGGTCTACCCAACCCCAGCTAATCATCAGGCCACATTTACCCCAGTTTCTAACTTAGATCACTTTATAGCGCAGTATTATCCTTTTTTCCCCCCAGGTGCCTGTATACAATGCTTCATCCTTTCAGCATCTGTCTCACAACCACATTCTGAAGGCTTCACACTTAGATACATCATTGTACCCACATTCAGGATGAAAATCCCAGCTCCTGGTTTCTCCCTGTTACCATCCTCTACCATTTCAAAGTTCAAATACCTTGCACCATTCCCTGATCCAGCCATGTAATGCTCTCTCTCTCTCTTTCCTTATCTCCTGCAAACTGTCTTTCACAACTGGATTTTCCAGCCATCATGGGATCTTCATCTCACCTATCCTTGTCTGTGAGTTTCTCAAAGCAAAGAATTCGCTTCCTTTGCTGAAGGTTTTGCCTTAAGTCTTTTTAAAGGTTTTTCAAAAGAAATTATGATAACTTACAGAGACATAAACATTTCTGACTCCGGGTAAATGAAGATTGATTAAATTGCTTTTTCAGTTAAAAGTCTGCCTGCCTTTTGTACCACAAAGCAAAGCACCACATCAGCCTTACTCCACCAAGACAGGGAAGCCAATGCTTGAATGCTGATCCCAAAAGGCAACGAGCCACGTCCACCCCTGGAGTAAAGTTTAGGGCTCTTCTGGCCTGAGGAAACACTTGGGGAGATGGAGAAGGGCCAGAGCAGGGAGAAGCATCAACCTCCTGGGCTGGGGGCTCAGCCCGAGGCAGACCTTTTGAGATGCTTTTTGCAACAAAATCAGTGATAGCTTGAGCCACAGTTGCTACCTTGAGCTACGTGAGGAACAAGTTTTTTATATTTTTTTAAAAGTCCCAATTTTATGAACATCTATACATATCTCTCTCTATATATATTTAAAATAATTTTCTGACAGAAAGAATAAACACCCTGGATAATCATCTCTGATGAGCACTTCTGTAACTTTCTTAACTGCCTGAGTCTGCAAAACAGGGCTGGAAGGGATCTTGCCTGTGAAAACTGATACTCTCCACTTTTGATCACAGTGGAAATAATCTAAGAGCAGATTTTTCAAGGAGAAATACATCTTTTCTTCTTCTGGGTGTCAAAAGGCCACAAGCTAATGAAAAAGAATGAGAAGGACACCATTAATATCTACTGTTTCTGCAACACTTTCCATCCCAGGATCTCAAAGCAAGGGGTGACGGATGGCCACTATTAACCCCACTTTGCAGGGGAAATAACAAAGCCTCAGCAAGGTTAAGTAACTTGCCCAAAGCTACCCAGCAAGTAAGTGGCAAGACACAGGGGAAAAAAAAATAAAGCCCTGCACTCATGGGTGGAGTTGTGAAGAGTTTGTCCAAGCTCCTGCAATACAGCAAGAAGGAAGAGACTGCCAGGGTGATCCAGCTTGCAGTTTTGGGGTCAGGACAGTCTCATGGAGGAGCCAGGCAACTGCTTCAAACCTGGGCACCTTCACTGTAAATGGCTACAGGCAGGTGAAACAAATGTCACCCTCACTGGTTTTAGTTGCATTTATTTGCCTGTCCCTAGCAATGGGGCAGAGGTGTTTTACAGGGAACAGGCTGTTGAAGCAGAAGTGGTAAATCATGTAGGCTCTGTGGTTTTTCTGTCCATAAACCTTTCCTTTGGTTTCTGGCTAATGCCCCACAGATTTTGGACTAAACCAGTGGGTCTTAACTGGGTTTCAGGGTGAAATGCCTCTGATGCAATGCAAGCTGCACCCTTTCCTTCTGCAGGAGTTCTGAGATGCACCTTGGAACCCTCTTGGACTCTCTGTCAGCAGATCCCTGGCCACATTTACTGGTGAATCCAATCCCTGTCCTGTGCTACCCTCACAAACTGAGACAGTCAGATTTGGAACCCATTTAATTCATGCTGCCTTGCCTGGTTTTCCTCGGCAGCATTTTACTCCGGCTGCTTTGCTAAATAAAGTTCCTTTTCATTCATGGTAATGCACTAAAGCACTTGATTTTCAGCAAGGAATGGTGTCACCATTTTGCCACTAATAAAAGAAAAAAAAAAAGCTTTCAATCAATCAGGGTCTATTTAACACATTAGCAATTTTCCTTCATTTTTCTGTCATCCTGCATTAACAGACGCAGGGTCAAATCCCGCCCTGGTGTAATTCCAAAGGAGTAACACTAGGAATGAGCTTCACCCATTATCTCTAATGTTGCTAAAAAGGTCTCAATAATAGATTTTTTAAGTTCTTGATTCTGAATACTAATCAAGTCCTTTAAAAAGAGCACTTGAGTGGGATGCTACTAAAACAAATATGCTCTGGTATTTTACACCACATCGTTCTGCTCTGCTGCTCATTTCTGGGTGAATATGCGAGCTCTGGGAAGTCACTTTCTGCCAAAAGGTTTGATCTCAAGCAGCACATGGATCATCTATCCCTACCTATATTCCCTCCATGCAGCCCAAGAGACAGCCCATAGGACACCCAGCCAAACGTAGGTCCCCAGCCAAGGGTCCTCCTTCTGAGACCAGTTTCCACCCGTTCTCCAGAGGCTGGTCCTCATCACACACCCCATCACAGCTCACCAGCAGCACACTGTGACCCACACAGCCAGAAACTCCAGCTCAGCAGCATCTGACCATCTTCATCCAATGTCCCAGTGGGCACTGAGTACCTCCAAGACATCACAGCACAGGAACAAAGTAAATGCAGGACCATGTCCTGCCTTTTGCCCCTCAGAGATGTGCTTTGCTCTGCTGCAGTGATGTGTCAGCCACAGCCAGCATTTCACACAGGATCTCTTGCTGGGGCTGCACCACCACCTCATCCTCTCCTTTCTAGCACCAAGTTTCCCTTTTACTCTCCTCTTTCCCTTCTGCTTTGGGCTGAGGGTACAGGAGAGCAGTGTGGTTGCCCAGGAGCCTGTCTGGCCACGTGCCCCCCAGCAGTCAGTCCCTGTCATCACCCTGAGGGTAAACAGGGGGGCACCAAGAGCCATTTTGAGCCTGGGAGGGATCAAACCATGCCTGAATGTGCTGGTGACTCACCATCACACCAGAGTCCCCAAGGTGAGAGTCACCATGTGACTCAAAGCATAGGTAAAGCCACCCTTCCCCATGGGGCCCTGCCTGGGCACCCTGGAACACAAACCAAACAAAGCCCTGACCCCCACAGCCAGCACAGTCCCAGGAGATGAGTTCCCCCAGGGGTTATCCTGGCCGGCTGGTGAATGCAAAACATCACCACCACAACTGAGAGCTGAGTTTTGCTTTGAGTTAGGGATTAGCTCAGGAATGCACACGGCAAGTTCTGCCTGATTTTCAGGGGGCAACTCTGAAAGCAACGGAGCTTTGCCTTGTGTGGGCATCTAAATATCACTACTGCTGGCAGCTGCTGCTAAGACCGAGAGGGGTTAGAGCTCTGTTTTCAGAAAGCAGTGACTTTGGTGGGTTTCCAGGCCTCCCTGAGGGAGATCAGGCATATGTGGATGTCTCAGACTGATGCTGCTTGGGGCACTGATGACATTCATATGAGCCAGGGGCCACTTCCATGGCTTTTCTTGTATTCCTGGCTGTACACTAGTTCAGCCCAACTCACTCTTTTCCCACCTTTTCCAGTGAAAAAGCTATTTCAAACCTGGGACACTACTAGTGCTGCCTGGAATAATCTGACCTCCAGAATCCCCAAAATAAACAAGAGGAACAAGCATGTCACATGTAGCTATTTTACCATCTGTATTCCTCCCGGTTTGTAACTGTGAAAACCCCAGGAGGATCTTGGGGGACAGGCTCTTGCCCCACAAAACATCACTAAGCTCTTAGATGCCTTCAATCGGAAGAGAAATATGAAGAATGAGATGAGCAAGAGGAGCTCTTTCTTAGGCAGCTCAGGCCCTGCTCCTTCCACCCTCTGAAGGGTCACCCAGCAGGATTAATACAGCAAACCCCAATCAGTTCAGGTGATCCAGCTAGCAAGGAATTAGATTCCCAGGAGATGCTCCCATAGCTGTTTACCACTTCAAGGAATTTTAAGTACCTAAACATGAATTTATTTGCTGGGAATTTTTACAGTCTAACAACACCCAGAACTGTGCTAACACATCAGGATATACTTTCAGGATATATTTTCCTGACCAGGGAAAAAACCTGCATGCTAAATTACACCCACAGCACATCCCAGGCTCATCACTACCACAATCCTGTGTCTCCACGGACAAAACCCACATGTCCCCGAGCACACCCAGCCAGTAGGGTCACACCATATGTGACCCCACACCCCCTCTCCCCACCTGGGTGCAGTCTGTCCTGCCCAGGGTGGGGGGTAAATCAGGAGCAGAGGGTAGGGAGGGGGTTAAATCCCAGCGGTTCTCCAGCACAGCACAGCACAGCGAGGAAGCTCAAGAGACAGCCATTCCTCTCCTCACCCCAGCTGAAAGTTGCGAGTTACAAAGTTATGCTCTCACTCCCAAAACCTGATGGTTATGGTTTGGTGGGGAAAGAGGGAAGGTAGCGTAAGTAATCAACATTTTTCTTTTTCAGCATTACCAGGCAGGAGTTCATCGCAAAGCACAAGCTAATATATACATCTAGTCAAACAGCAACCCTGTATTTTATTTCAGGTCTGTTGGGTATTGCAGGGAAGAATACGAAAGAACGTGTTATTCTGCAGGAGCAGTTTCCTCAGGAAAGTACACCCAGACATTTAATCCCAGGAATATTTATAGTTAGCATAACTCAAATGGTGTTGTGCATGCAGTTGGTTAGTCTAAAGTGGAGCGTCATGCAGCTTGCATTAATGCTGGCAAAGGCACTTTATGGAGAAACAGACTTTATGCTTACAATTATCCCAGCCCAATATGGAGTGTCTCTGACTAGCAGAGAAGAGCTGATGCCTGCCATAAGGAAGCCCAGCACTGTTACAGAGGTGCCTAGTGCCAACTGCAACAAAGCAAACAGCAGCGGGAAACGGCAGCCACAACAAGTGTGGGATTCCTCCTCCTGGCCAGCTTTGGGATCCCCCTTGGTTTTCTTCTGCTTCTTCTTCTTCATCGCCGGCTCCTGCGTCTTGCTCGAGTCGGTGCTTTTCTCCCCTTCAGCTGCCTTCCCTGTCTGGTTACTCGGGGACGTGCCGTACTGGGCTTTCTTCTCCTGCTTTCCCATGCCGAGGAACTTTAGGATCTCACGTGCGTGTGCGTGTGCGTGTGTGTGTGTGTGTCTGTGTGTGTGCGAGCGCTGATGAGGGTGTGATTATTTTTTTTTTTGCCCCCCAAAGCTCCGCTTTGTGCTGGCTGAGTTGTTCCTGGTATTTGAATCAAGGAGGCTGAACAAATATGGAAAACATTTGGAGCAGATTGTCATAGCTTCGAAATGCCACATATAGCCCAGAGAAGAGGGGGATTCGAGGGGGGTAGCGCACTGCCAACGTGCAGGCGCCGGGCTGGCTGTGCACACAGGGATAAGGATGGGAAGTGCCACGGCTACACAGGTGTGAGCACGTGTGTGCGTGTGTGTGTGTGTGTGTGTGTGTGTGTGTGTGTGTATGTGTTTGTGGAGGAGCTGGCCAAGCAAACAGCAGGCAGAAATTCCGCAGTGCCAGCTGATGAATAGGAGGGAAATCTGTCTCGCCGGGGAGCCGGGAGCAATCCAGTGCCTGTGCAGGGAGCAGGCAGGTAGGAGCTCATCACGCCAAGGCTCCCCTGGGGATTGCTGGCAGGCAGAGCATAACGGGGGGGAGCCCACGCAGCACCGTGCACGTTTCGTGTACCCGCTGATCAGATTAAATAGGTGCACCCCAGTGGGAGGGAGCTGACTGCCTGTGTGGTAAGTATGGAATTAACACAAATAAAAATTCAAATGAACGTCCTGGGGAGCCAAAAGGAAACCTGTGTCTTCCCAAAAGTTGCAAAAGCACTGCTAGACATATTTTATGATGAGGCAGACAGGGAGCAGCAGTGAGGAGCGGTGCTTCTGGGCAGGTAGTGGTGGAGTTTGGAGCACTTTCCCAGGACTGCAAGTTATCCATAACAGGGAGATTGTTTATGTTAGCTAACAGATAGAGGGATGTCTTACTGTGGACGTGTGGTCACTGCACTTTGCCCATATGTTGGCTCATGCTGCTGTATGGGGACAGCACACCAACAGAACTCTTCTCTGTGGTGACCAGTGACAGAACATGAGAGAATGGCCTGAGGTTGTGTCAGGGGAGGTTTAGGCTGGATACTGGGAAAAGGTTCTTACCCCAGAGGATGGTTGGGCACTGAACAGGCTCCCCAGGGTAGTGGGCACAGCACCAAGGCTGCCAGAGCTCAAGGAGTGTTTGGATGATACTCCTGGGCACATGGTGTGACTCTTGAAGGTGGTCCTACGCAGGGCCAGGAGTTGGACTCGATGATCTTTGTGGGTCCCTTCCAACTCAGCATATTCTATGATTCTGTGACCTGAAGAAGTGGTGGGTTTTTTTCCTGAAATACTCAAAAATCATTCTGCAGCTGAATCCAGGACTGGGAGCCCTGGCAGAGCCTCTCAGATGCTGGTGGGGCTCCCTAGGGGCTCACCCATGGAGGTGCCAGCAGGACTGGAGTCTGCAGGGTTATACATGGAACTCTGGGTCTCTGCGAGGAGAGAGAAAGAAGAGGTGGGGGCTGAGCAGCCCCGTGCTGGGGGCTGTGCTGGCAGCCGCCTGTTCGCGTTCAGCTGGGCCACGGTGTGTTCCCCACGCAGGGGAAGCCCGTGGGAAGTGGGAGGCTGCTGTGGTGCGTTCGCTGAGCTCACTCCACAGGAATTACTCAAAAGCTTAGGGGTAAACAGGTGCTTAAATGCTCTGTTGGCCCAGGGCCGAGTGTGTACAGCCTGATGCATTGCCCTGCTCGGAGCCAGGAGCCGCGTAGGGGCCAGCAGAGCCCTGGAACTCCTCCTCCGTGCCAGCTCCATGTCCCCACTGTCAGGGCTTGTGCTGCTGCCTCACCAACACCGATGTGAGCATCACGAATGGATCAGCCAGCTCTGTCCCCACCATTTGGCTGTTTGGGTTGGGTTTTTTTTCCTTCCCATAGAAGTAGATGGCATTGGGAGGAGTGGGGCAGATGGGAAGAAACGTCAGAGGTTGGGGAAATCACTACCAAAGCTGCCTTTGAATGCTGCACCGTGGTTCAGCTGGGATCAACCAAAATGTTGAAGTACTCAGAGAGGTTCTTACACACGCTGAGGAAATCTTTCCTCTGACATACTGCAATGCCTTCTGAGAAACTGCTCTATTTCCAGCTCTTTATGGCATTTAACAGCAATGAACTGTGTCTTCTGTATTAATAAATTATGATGTCACTTTGTTTTATGGGTTAAGCAATATCCTCGTTGGTTATTTATAATAGCAAATGGATGAAAGAAAACTAGAAACAAAGCGGTTTCAGATGATTTCTGCACACATAACTCTCGTGCTACATCCATAGAGCAAGATTAAGATGTATTGTTCAAAAAAGGAAGAGGAAAAGAAAGAGGTGAAAAAAAAAATTGAAGAAAACCCTTCTTCTCTAGTCATGTTGTCTAGTGTACCATGTTTTCACAGTTTCTCACCAAGATGTTTTGTCACTATCATCCACTTTTTAAAATATCCTTACAATATCTTGCTCTCACTAGTCTATCTTGTCTCTCAAAGCCACATACAATTGTATTTAACCACAGCTTTGAGAGGAATGTGGTGTTCAAGGATCATCACCAAGGTCAGACAAGGAAGCAGGGACAAAGCTAAGAACATGTTTTACTGATGGGCAGCTGAACATCTACCTTAATCCTAAGTATTAGAGTTAAATGAAGTTAAATTTTCTTTCCCTTTATACCCATCCATTTCCCTAGTTCTATCCCACAGATCTTTATTGTGGTGTTTCCCCCAGGAAAATCCCTGGTTTAGCACCTGGATTTGTGCTGGCAGCTAGATTTATAACTGCCCTCTTCTAAAAGGGGCCAAAATCCAACTGCTTTATTCATGCCAACAGTCACGCTGGTTTCAGTGGGAGTAATTGCCTGAGGAGGATGAACAGGATTTAACCCAAAGTCAATAAAATTAACAAACACTCTCCTTACAGACAATAACAGCCCTTGTTTATCTCTTGACCCAAGAACGCCTTTTAAAACAGGTGCCTAAACAACTTTCTGCACAGCAAGTATCTCAAAAATAGGCCGTGCTCCATGGGCAGCCAGCTGGATATCTCCTACAGGGTGTAGGTGGGAAATCCATCAGCTCCCTGCAGCCCCTTCAAAAACTCCAGTTGCATGGCTGGTGCCCAGGGTCCTTCAGGTAGGATAAGCCTGGGTCAGTTCAGGGGACGACTTCTGTGCAGTGAGGGAAAGGTCTGGGTATGAAACTATGAAGCATGATCAATGTAGACCAGAGTTTGCCTTCTCACAGTTGTAGGGTCCAAAGGAGCTGTACCACTTGGTTTTTCCAAGGAAACCAAAGACACTAGTTGCCATCTGCCTTGGTTACACTGGGACAGGGAGCCAGTCCCAAGCTCCCTGCATACTTAAAATCATACATGCCATTTCTAATCTCTGCAGCAATACACAGTTTTTAGGGGTCAAATACATTGAAAAAATTGGAGACAGAGATGTTGTTGATTTTAAATGATTAAACAGTGTGTGCTGTGGCTGGCTTTCCTTGCAAGTCAAACATACCTATCTTACATGCTGGAAAGTTTAATGGGCATGGGGAAAGGAGAGGGATGCAGGATTGATCTTCCATAATTATTATCTGAACCAGATTGTATTTGCTGATTCCACTTGGCATTAACAATTGAGTGTAAAGCAGCTGTGAAGGAACTCACAGCACTGGCGAGCAATGACAAAAGAATTACTTTTTTAGAAATTGAAAGATAACACAAGGACACCAAAATAACACTACATTTTCTTGAGTAATACATCTTCCAGATGTCACTTGGATTTTCCCAGCATTGCAAGAATAATCATTACCCTTTTATGCCCAAAGGCCCTGATTAAGTATGTCCTTAAATGAGGCACATGCTTGAATACCCTTCCTGGATGAGGCTGTTTTTTGATTCGAGCCCAGCTACCATCTCTTATGTGGCATGCAGTTGTAATTTCATGTCCTTTACACAAAATGAGTCATGTTGCACAGCTATTCCATGGCCAGATACTGTCCTCTGTAAAACATTGCCTGCTCTTTGCCAAAAGGCAGCACAAACCGGGTGACGATGACAGCAAGTCAAACAAGCACACACAGCGTCCGACATGGAAACGGCAAGGTCTGGGCTGCAGCTTTGCAGTGACACAGTCTTTCCTACAGCTTCTCCTACAGCTGAGGACACACAGCGCTGCATGGGACTCCAGAAACCTTAGATTTTTCTCCTCTGCCATTTTTTTGCACTGGAAATAAAGTGGGTTTGGCGTGGTTTGACTCGTGGAGAAGCACAGGCGCGCACGCTCCCACATAATCGTGTTTGCACAGATATTTCTTCAAGGCATCAGCAACCCGGCCAAGTGCCAAGCACAGGGTTGCAGCACACAAATCCAGAGCAGCAGAATTAGCAAGGAACAAAGGCTTGGATGGGGCTCTCCACGTTGCCCCAAGGACTGTGGGATGTTTGGCTCCCTTTGCCCCAGAAGCATCTCCACAAAAGGCTGCTGACACAGGGACCCCCTCGGAGATGCCGCCCGCAGCTCTGCAGCTGGAGTTGGGAGGGAGCCAAATGTGCCGCAGCTGGCCTAAGGATCACCGTGGAGAAGCTGAGATCCTGCCTCATCCTTGCTTCTTTTCTCCCCGATCCCCTCTCCCCACATGCAGAGCCCGACCAAGGACCGTCAAGTAGCCAAAGCTCAGCACAAGGACTGGGCGATCTGTTTAGTAACAGGGGGTTCCC
Organism: Corapipo altera; assembly: GCF_003945725.1. NCBI lineage: Eukaryota > Metazoa > Chordata > Aves > Passeriformes > Pipridae > Corapipo > Corapipo altera. The sequence goes on along the minus strand of NW_020884938.1, from coordinate 3,094,408 downwards.
TATTAAAGTTAAATGATGAAAGGTTCTCCCTGAAAGCAGAGGATTGAAATCAAGCTGTATTTTCTAAAAACTCATGCCCTTTGATAATGGATATTAATGATACATAACTCTTAAAAGCGCAATTGCAAAAAAGACAAGGTCAGTTAAAAACGGATCCAACACATGCAATCCAGGTTGGCTTCTGCCATGGCCATTCTTAAGGTTCAGGTCATCTGGAGGTGAGGCTTGTTTTTAACAGGCTCTTTTGAGACCGGTTCATGTCGTTTTGTCTGTCTGTAGGCTCTGCTCTGAGCGCTGGGTTGGGCCAGATGACCTCCAGAGGAACCATCCAACCCACAGTATTCTTTATGTGTGCTTCATGTGCCCTTTAAGCACTACTAGGGATAAGGCCCAGGTATGAAGCACTTCATTTTACCTGAATGGGGTGACAGACATGGAAAGAAACAGAACAGGAGTTTTATGTCAGGTTACTCCACACTCGGAGGCTGAACATTTAACAATGCCCCTCACTCCCTCCATCACATCTGACCACGAGGTAAATTTGTGCATACAAAAGAAACCAGGTCCTCTTTCAGATTGGGAATAAATTGTGTCTTGCAGCCTCCAAAATGACCTGTTTAAATTCCTAAATCTTTGCTTTTGCTAAAGCTCCATTAAATATCCCGTGCCTGAAGATCCACACCTCCAGCTGTGGTTCCTTGAATTCAGACAATGCCCCAGGCATTCATGGGGGCTTCCTATATAAAACTTCACAATAATTGAGCTGTCCATAGTGATCTGACTGCTTATGTCTTGTCTTCTACTCTTACATCAGGTCCTTTGAGATGGAAGTCATATTTTATCATGTTTGTGCAGGAGGCCTGGGGAGGATAACAGAGTCATAGAATCCTGAGCTCCAAGAGATCATGGAGTCCAGCTCCTGGACATGCACAGGACAGCCCCAAGAATCCCACCGTATGCCTGAGAGTGTTGTCTACTCAAGCTCTGTCAGGCTTTGGGCCGTGACCACTGCCCTGGGGAGCCTGTTCAGTGCCTTTTCCTAATATCCAGCCTAAACCTCCCCTGACTCAGCTTCAGGCCATTCCCTCAGGTATGGAGCCTTATGTGTTACAGATGATAGACCCTGAAAATTGGGGTGGAGAAGTAAAAAGCAAAGAGCTGCAATACTACATGAAAGCAAAGCTACCTCCTGTGGCTTGCTGTACATTACCATGCTCTGCCGAGCATTTTATGCCAGCCCAGAGTCCTTTGCATCTCCCTGAGCAGAGTTAAGGAGTTTAAAAAGGAGGGGCAACCAGTTTACAAACACTCTGTGTCCTCTCAATTCCAGTCCTGTTTCTACAAATTTTATTTGAAGAGGATACTGTCCATCAAAATACATTAATATGATACTGTGGCTGTCAGACCTTCTCACCAGGTGTTAATTCCTACCTGGTTAAACAGAGGCAAATCCTCTCACCCACATTCTCCTCGAGGATAATGATTAGGTCTGGTCTATGTGTGTGCTCACCACATGCACACACACAGCCACAGGCAGGGCTCAAGATGCTGCCTTAAACAACATGCAGAAGTTCCAGGAAACTGGCCTGTGGCTTTACACCAGGACACTGGCACTGTGGGCAGCAGAAGGAAGGGCAAGGGCTCCTGCTCCCACTTTTCAATAATGAGATGGATATAATGAAGGAATATAAGAAGAAGAAAGAAGCCCTTGCAGCAGCACTGCTGCAGCCACATACATCACTTACACCCCAGCATGAATCAGTCTCATTAATAATTATTTTACTGGTTCCATATCACAAATTATTTTCATTTAAAGGCACAGATCTCACTGTTTCCAAGTGAAGGCAATGCTCAGGGGTCTCAACAGCACATGCTGCCTGTCACATTGCCTGTGACCCTGGCTCAGCAGGTAATGCAGCTTGAATTACACCAAAAACCTCTCTAGAAAAAACCCCATCAGCCTCTCTGGGGTTTTCCTCCTAGTGTGGGGACCCTTATCATGGGGGACAGCCTGGCTGGGGCCATATCCAAGACTGCTGGCAGCAGCATCACCCTCATGGGCTGCTGATCTCCATTTTACCTCAGAGAAACTGCAGTTGCCTCTTGCCCATCCCAGCAGGCAGCCCCTCACCCTTACTGGCAACCCATGGAGGGTAAGCAAGCAGAGGAGAAGTCCAGCTAAGGGCTTTGGGATGCTGACTGTCTCTATAGAGGGTGAGGATGGAATGAAAAAGAAAAGGAAGGCATGGATCTCATGTTCAGCCCTCCATTTCTTTCCCATACCCCCAAACACAGAGCTAGAAGCCCACAGAAGGTGGCAGAAATGGGTAGACTCCAAGAAATCCTACGAAGTAGAAAGATGATATTTAAAATCTAAGCTCTGGCTTTGCTCAACTCTGAAACCCAAATTCTGACTGCACAGGTGGAACTCAAAGCCAGGGTGGAGGGATCAGTGGGTGCAGGAGCCGAGGAACTTTCCATCGTAGCAGTGGGTCCCAAATGTGCTCAACTTGTCCTATGCAATTCAGTGCCTTGCAGTTAAACTAGAAAGGCCTTATTCTCAGGAGGTACATGGAAAAAACTGCTTCTGAGCTACCAGCAACTCTGACAAGGTGCTCTCTCCAAAGATCCAGGACAAACTTTGCGGAGCACATGCATATGTATCTCATTTCTTGGACTTTCTGACATTTACAGACACTTGGGGCTTTGTTTCTGCAGCTGGCTCAAGGTCTCAGGCTGGCAACTGGGCAGTCTCACTGTATTATTCACTGCTCCAGACATGCTTCAAGGTCTGATGTACTCACAGTTGCCTGAAATACATGTTTGGGTGCTCTGGAAGGCACCAGCTGGAATTTTCTGAGCGGTCAGTCTTTTGAAAGCAATTCCACCCACCAGGGTCCACTGTAAGTGGTAGCTTTTCTCAGAGTTGTCTTTGGAACCCTGAAGCATCTGAGTGCTGGAGCCAACCTCCTCAGCCCAGTTGAAATTTGGTTGCTGATGTCAGTGTGGCCGAGGTTTGTCTCTATCTCTTGGCTGGTTCAAAGAAGGACCCTGTGATCTTTCCTAGAGACAGGAGACCTGACTGTACTGGAGTTCATTTCTTCCAATCTCCTCCTGAGTTTGTTTCAGCAACCACACGGTTGAGCAGATGCTGGGCCATAACCTTCTGCCTCACAAAGAGCTGCTTGCTCCCAGAAATCAGTATCCCTTTGCTTCCTCCATTGCTGCATTGGTGTAAACCATCTATAAATCATCTCCATAAATGAGCAAAACTGCCTGGTCTTTCTCTGAGGCAAAGCAGAGGCCTGATGCTCAGGGTAGAGCTATGTGACAGCAGATTTAGGACTCTTAATGTCTGCCCATCTCTCCCCTGAAAGAGCTCCCTATCCCTGTGTCTCTGCACTCCACCTCTCTGTGGACTCAGTTTCCCTCTAATCAGCAATACCAATGTGGCTTCATGTCCTAATGTAAAAGGGTTCTTGAGGACATGGGGCTTTCTGAGCTGCCAGAATTACTGCATGTGCTCCACCAGATGTGGAAGAATATTCCCTCCCATCCAAAGTTACCCTGAGTATTATATTTTCTTGACTTAGCATTGTTATGAAATGTCAGTCCTTTGCAACTTGTCCGACTCTCTTTTGCAACATCCCCAAGGGAACACAACTGCTTTTGAAGCACTGGTTGGGTCTGGCAAGACCTACAGACTTGCATCATCTTTCCCTCTGGAAGAATCATCTCTGCAAGGTAGGTGAGACACAGCAGGGTGGGAGAGGAAAGTAAGATGTGCTGAAAGCAGATCTGGAAGGTGGTTGCTAGTGGATTTGTCTGAAGGCTGCCTGGGGACTGCTTTCAGTTAGCATTTGCCTGTCACACAAAAGAGGGAGGAGTGCATCAGGAAATTTCCTGATGACACAGACATGCGAGTGCTTGTCAATACACGAGAGGCCCCAGCCTATCAAACAGGAAGAACTGCATGACCTTGTGGATGGGAACAATGGGAATAGGATGAAATTCAATTGTGCCAAATGTAAGGGCTGGCACGTAAGGCTGAAGTGTCAGAGTTTCTCTGGGAAAATAAAAAGCCTCAAGCACCGCGGCTGGTCACAGGATTTCTGTGAAATGGCAGCACAGCATGGCCATGGGGAAAGGTAAACGTGAGCAAGGCTGCACCAAGGATTTCCCACATGGGCCTGAAAAGTATCAGTGATGGAGAATAAGCGCTGGTGGGCCCTGTGAGGAGGCTGCACACAGTTCTATTCATTCCTGTTAGGGAAAGATGAATTGCGACAGGACCAGGCATAACTAAGCGTTGGTCGGGTGCTTGGTGGGGGCTGGAGACCCTACATAACAACAGGAAACTGGAAGGGATTGCCTCGTTCAGCCCAACAACATTAAAGGTTAGAGAGGACACGATTGGTCTATAAATATCTTGTGTTAAACTTAAAACAATGTTGGCACGAGGACAAATGGATACAAATGGCCGTGAGTGCATTTAGCCTGGAAACCAGAGGAAGGCTTCTAACCATTGGAGCAGTGAGACTGGGGAACAGCAAGAAACAGCTCATTGTAAGACACTGTGGTATCAGTTTTTGAATTGCACCAGTTGACATGGTTGCTTGAGATGATTCGGTGAGGCAGGAAGTGCCTTCCCTTCCAAGTCCCTGCTGTGGGCACGTTTTTGGTGACTTCTTGCTCATGCAGATGCCCCAACTCAGCCACAGGAGAAGGCAAGGCTCTCAGTTCCCTGCCTAGCTTGGCATAATCTAACTCCTAATTTGTTAGTGGTAATTATTTTGATTTCGCACATTTCTTACAAAATCAACTGGAGTCTTACATCAGTAACAAGTTGGGGTTTTGTTTGTGGAGTTTTTGTGTGTGTGTATTGTTGTGGGTTTTTTTTTTTTTTTTTTAGTTAATATTTGTACTTATATAGCATCTTTCATCTTTCAAAGTGCTTTATATACATTAATTATTTAATTCTCCCCATACCCCCTTTGATCTAGGCAAGTATTATTATGCTCAGTTTACAAGTGGGGGAAGTAAACATAGAACAAATCCTTGCTGCTAGGCTCAACCAGTGGGATTGATGCAGCTTCATAGCTCTAAAAGGCAAGGAAAGGCTACATGATGTGTTCCATGATGCACAGAGGGTCCACAAGCAATCCAGTGGTGGAGTCAGTGGGATAACTCCTCTGGATACCCTCTTGTTCCAAAGAGGGAGAGACAGGGAGGCTGCCAGAGAGGGCTGTGTGCAGGGCCAGCATGGGGTGTTGGATGTACGACAGAGAACCAGAAAACGAGGCATCCTGTGCTCCAGAGAAAGACCCAGAATTCAGTTTAATCAGAGTATGTAGAACAAGGCTATGGCAGTGGCGAGCTGACTAAGACCCAAGGAAAAGGAATAAATGCAAAAAGTTAAAAGTAGCAAATGAATAAGAGCTGACATTGATCTATGTAGACATGCGTTCAGTGAAAGGATGTGAATCTTCCCTTTTTGGTTAAAATAAAAAAAACCTGATGTATTTTTGATTGTTCTTGTGTTGAATGTTTATGTCGTTTTTCAGAGTGACTGTTGGAGGCTGATTTGGAGATTTCATTGGTAAATAACTGAGCCATTTTTCTTGCAAATTCACATGGTGATGTTATTTGTGTGTTTGGATTGCTGTGGCGATGTGACGGTGCTGCAAATGCACTCTGCCTTATTCCAAAGAGAAGTCTCACATTCCCCTTCTCTTTTTCAGCATTTTAAAGGACATTTCAGTCTTGCAGGGGCAAGCAGTGCTGTTTGTCAAACAGAGCAGGAGCCTGGGAACAGCACAATTGACGTCTAGTGCTAGTTCTGAGGTTGGTTTAGTGTCTGACATTGCACAGAGGTAGTAGCTGCCTAGTGGCCAGTGCCCAGAGTGGGATTTAAAAGACCAGGTTACTGATTTTGACAGATTTTGACTCATTTTGAGGCCAAGAGAATGCTGATTAGCACTTAGTTCACTGTCCAGCCTTACGGGACAACACTGTGTGTAAGGGAAACATGGCCCTGTGCATCCTCCTCCTGGCAGAGTAAACACAGCCTGTGCCCAGAGCAGCTTCTGTGCTCCTCTGGTACAGTCAGCACTATAACATAATCACCTTTTTGGGGGGGAAAAAAGAGGAAAGGGCCTGAATTTAGTTCCTGCAGCAAAGCTTTTTCCTGTTACTGCTAGCATTAATTCCTAGAGAATTAAAATGGCTAAGATTTTTAATTTCATGGTCATTTTGATATGCTAAATGGTGCCAAGAGAGTTAGAGGGAAATTAACAGAGTTCAAATCCCCATGGAACATGGAAACTGTAGTTAAAATAGTGCTGCTAAAGATTAGTAATTAGCAAAAATTATTTTAAAGCGTAGCATTTTAATTAGCTGCAAATGGTGCTCGATCTGCATCGGTATTACCCACAAAATTTGCTACACCTAAGACAGTTAAGCTCCTCACCTGCACAAATCCCTTGGGAATCCGTGGGTTATAACTGTGAGACCCATGGGATTGTGCATTAAACAAAAGGAAAACTGTATTAACAGAACAAGACCGAAAGCACAGTCTTCTAACAAGCACAGTAGGGTCAAAGATGCTGTTGGAACTGTCCTGTTGTGTCACTCCCTCCTGCCAGAGATCCTCTGTGTTTCTTATTATTAATTTCTTATTATCCATTCCTTAGGACCTGTGTTAAAACAGAGACCTCATCTATCCCATTCTAGCTTATCCTAGCTGACTGCATCCATGGGTTTTCTCAGTATTTGGTAATGGTACTTAATTCCAGAAAACCTCATTCTGCAGTCATGGACTCGTCCCTTGGGAAGGCTCTGCATTTTTTTCCAGGTCCTTTCTCTTCCTTTGGAAAGTCACACAGTGTGAGAAGAGCAAAGAAACAGATCTCAGTCTACAGTCTGACAAGGAGTGCAGGGCACTAGTGATGGAGGAAGAGGCAAAGGCCACCCAGATGAGGAGAGAAAGAAAATGAGAGGAAACTTGTGCTAGGACAGTGCAGTTTCTGCCACACAGAGTAAAGGGGACTGAGACACCTCAAAGCAAAGCCACACACAGCGTGGGATCCATGGACTGGATGAAGGAAAATGCTAGATGCACTCATGTTTGGAAAACCTGTAGAATGGGGCAGAATGGGGCATGGGAGCACCTTCCCTCTGTCTCTGTGAGGCTGCGATGCAGGACGTCAAGGTAAGACTGTTCAACAGCCTGATCAGGTGGCCCTAGAAAGGCCAAGAGCTGCTTGTATTGCCATTTTAAAATGAGGAACTGAGGCACAGAGCAACTGAATTCTGTAAGCTTAGGCTCTCCTGAGGACCCTCAGTGTAGCAGATGCACCAGGTACACCAGGTGCTTACTTCCAGGTAATGCCAGTGGGATGTACAGGTCAAGGCCTGTCCGAGGTCATATGGGCAGCCTGTGGCAGAGCTAGGACTTGTCCTCCTGCCATCCAAGCCTTTACAACAAGGTCATTCATGCCTTTAATTCCTCAGCTCGTAGAGGAATTAATAGCTGTATATTAGAAACACTATGCCGAGGGAAATCTAAACTTCACGTAGCACTGTTACCATGACTTCTATAAATATCAGTTGCCAAAAGTGCCAGTACAGGCAACAATCAGTCAACAGAGAGAGACAAGTATGATGAGGTCTGTCCCTGTGGCTGAAAACCCACTGAATCCTGTGATTTAGGGCCTCGTGGAGCTGGACCGCTCACCATGAGCCCACAGGCATTCAGACAGAAGTTGGTGGGTTACTGGCAAATCGTGTGTTTCTGTCTTAAACATCTCTTCCATGTCATTGCTGCACAAGAGCCAAGGAAGAGTATTGCTTTTAGAATACACAGCAACAGTAACATTTGTCAGATCTCAACGGGTTTCAAATACTTCCAGTTCAAGCTATGTTGAAAAAAAAGCAACAAAAGGTTGGGGGTTATCAATACACTGTAACTAAAACTACAGGAAACTTTAGATGGGAGGGCCAGCTGTGTGGGACTAAGAAAGTAGCAATAGATATATCTTTTAAACCAGCTTTGGAAAGTGAATTGAATTTGCACAGGTCAGTTCAATCCCAGCACTTCTAAACCTCTCCATGTTTCACTGTGCAGCTGCAATAATTTCTAACAAAACTTTCTGGATGTTGTTTTTCAAGTCACACAAAGGTAGAAATCCCATGGTCTCACACCATGCTGGCAGCCCCATGGCCCATTAGCAAGGCTGTAATACTGAGAGGCACCAGGTCAGATACCTCAGACAACACAAGGACTGGCAGCAGCAGGGAGGGGCCTCATGATGGGAGCTGATGGAAAAGACCCGTGGCAAACCCTTGACACGACATCAAGCCTTCCTGCCAAATTTCAAATCCCTGCTCTAAAGCAAGTTTGAGCCATTCAGTGAAAAGGTCACCAGAAGCACTTCATGTGGTGTGAAACAGCTTCTTCTGCCCTCGCCTCTTGTGCTTGGTGCCAGGAGTTTTGGCTGTGCCCATTTGGCTGGATCTTTCCCTCAAAGATGTCAGAGGCAGGCATACAGTATGGAAAAAATCACCTCCAAATGTTTGGCAAAGCTTTAGTTGACTGAAAATGGGGTTGTATAATGGGATGTCTTGAATAACTTGAGAAGCAAACATCCCTACTAGCGCTGCCTATAGCGCAGTTGACTGTACAAGGTGTATAAATGCCATTTATCGGTATTTTTCCAGCTGCTGTGTGTTCACCCAGCCTTAAAATGATGTCAGTGGTATCTCTGACTGTCATCCACCTCCTGCCTGCATAGGCCACTTTACATGGGCACAGTCATGGGGAGTTGTGTCCTTGGACATCCACTGCTCTGGGAGTATCAAACCTTGAGCTTTATCTACAAGGTAAAAGGAAAAACAGCCTTTGGTCTCATGCATCTATAAGCAGCTTAAATGGGTGACAAAAGGGTACCTTGCAGTGACAGTGGTGTTTTCTGGCAGCTCCCTGCTAGCTTTACATGCTGTCTAGGGACCAGAGTTCTCCTCTAGGCAGCCCAGAGCTGAACCGGGAACACTGGAAGTGCTCTCATAGATACTTTCAAAGGGATGCTGCCATCTGAACCCTCACTCCCATTGCTCTCCATGTGCCCTGTGAATACCATGTCTGTTCTAGATTAATTTTTTTTTTGTCTCTCTGATAGCTGTAATTGCTCCTAAAACCCCTCTCCTACTCTTTCTACACCTGTTCTATCAGCCAAAATGGTTGAGAGCAGACTGACTGCTGCCAGCACTGCAGATCACAACCAGGGATTATCAAGATACATTTTTCTGCTACAAAAGGAGGTCTCTGGTGCAAGAGAGGCCTCGTGCTGCTGTGCTAGCAAGTCCTGGGACAGGCAGGTCAATGGCCTCAGTGTCACAGAGAAGGTGAGGAGGGAGGTCTGGCCTTGCCAGGGTGAAATAGAAGTTGCAGGAAGGAGCTGCCAGACCCTGGCTGATGTCCCTGCTGTAGGTCTTGGCTTGGATCAGGGCAACAAGGGCAAATCTTATTAGTAACTTGGCTGAGACAGCTCCTGATTTCAGCACGGTTGTATCTATAGTGTGACCCCCTGTGCCCAGACCTCAGAATAACGCACACCACATCTGCAGTCCTGGTGAGGACCAGGAAAGGATGGCAGAGGGATGCCCTGGAGGGAAGGCAGTTTTGTGCTTCAAGGGCCAAAGAAATTCCTGCTCAAGGTGATAGGAAAGCTCTTGTGCAAAGGTGGATCATGGGGTGGAAGGGAATATTGATGAAGGTCCTACCAACTGACTGGCACAGAGAGAAAATCCTGAGGAAGGTTGGTGCAAGAAAGTCCAGGTTATTGTGGGAAAGGGAATGGGAATGCTTGATTTGATTTAAAAAATAAGCAGTGAATGGCAGGAGGGGCGGGGATGTGTTCAGCAGTGCATTGCAAGATTGGGATTCACTGCCACCGGAGATTGCCGAGGTGCAGAGCTCAGTAGGTCTGAAAAAAATGCAGGGGCATTTATAAAGGTTGTGGACATCTCCAGGGTTACCTCATTTGAGCTAATCAAGTAGAAGGGATATAAACCAGAGCTCTTCAGGGGACGTGGAAGTGATGTATGCCCAGGGTTAGGAAAATATTTTCCTACGAGCAAGTTAGGAATGCCCATTCTGGCATTTCTTGCTCTGGGTTTACAGGATTTGGCAATTGGGCACCCTCAGGGAGAAGACAGAGGAGTAGATGAGCTGAGAGCCCAGTCTAAGGCAGCGCTCCCTCTGCTCCCACATCCTGCTGCGTGAGAAAGCATGTGAGGAATTATAATTCCCTTTGGACATGTGACCCAAATTGCAGCGGGAATTTGCATTCCTGGTGCCTACTTCCATTTCACATCTTCCCCCCACACACAATAACACCTGCAAGAGGGTTTATTACCCTCTCTGAGAGCACAAGCTCAACAATCTTTTCAGAGACATTAAGACGAGTATCTACAAAAGAAACTGAAGAGTAAAAAGGAGTCAAAAATATGTCAACGCCATGTAAAAGCTTATCCATACAAAACAAACTTGCTAAAAGAAAAATCAGCTGTCACTTTAAAATCTGACATTAAGTTTCTCAAATCACAGACCTTAATCAGGAGTAATACTTGAAGAGGAACAAAGAGAATTTAAGATGAAAAATCAGGACAGTTGAGTGCTAGGCTCAGCGGGACTAACTGCATGACAATATGGATAAGAATGATAATTGCATTAGCTTAGCCTGAAATGACTGGTCAGAGCTGTTTTGGTTTTTTTTTTGGTCAGCTGGATTTTTTGTAATGGCTTTATTTACTTTTTAAGCAAACTTGGGAAGAGGATTACAAGGAGGTTATTGCATTTCCATCTATTCTTTAAAGGAATGGGGCATTTCAGAAAGTCATCCTTGGCTTAGAGCTCTTTAAAATGCAGAGGCCCATCTGGGTTAAACCAAGGGTCCCTTATGGGTCCTTTTAAAATAAGACTACCAGGAGAAGGTGGCTCCTACTGATGAAAGTTGGAGGATCCAAAATCATGATGCTCTTACTTTATTCCATGCATTGTACCTTGACCCCAGGCACCAGTCAGACCCTCCCCATGGTGACACTTTCACTTAATCCAATTTTTACATCTTATTTACTTTCTTAACAATTGAGATGACTTCAAACAGGCAATAAACCTCTGCACTTTAAAAACAACTTAGAAGGATAACTCTACCTAACCTACATTTTCTGCAACAGGAAACAGTGTGTTTATCTCCCAGCTCTACACTCACATTTTGGTTCAAATTCAAGTCCAGTGATCCCAGTCCCAAGTCCAGATGTCAGCTCCATGCAGATGGGACCTCCTGTAACCCCTGGTGGGAATAGCTGGGGGTTCCCAAACCAGTGTTCTCCCAAAACAGTGCAGCCAGGGGAAGTAGCAGGCAGTTCAGACTGGGGAGAGGAGGCAGACATTCCCCCACAGCCCACATGTGGACCCCTGGTCTCACCTGTAAGTGTTGCTTTGACAGAGCATGAATTTGCCCTTAGCAAAACCCGGAATCTGAAGTGGGGAGCTTGAACAATGCAAGGGAAATGTGAACAGCAACAAAAACTGGCTGATCATGGCAAATCTGCTGCTATCCCACGTGCACCATAAAATATGTGGTAGTGGAACATCTACACAGGGGGACAAAGTCTGGAAGACTGGCCTGCCCTCGTTTTTGGGGCAGGAGGCAGCACGAGCAGGCAGCAGAGGCGAGGGCTCCATCGGCCACGGGGGCAAACCCATCTGGGACTGATTCCTCTCTGCAAAGGGGAACAAGTTACTTTTTCCTGTTCTGCACAAAACAGCCAGGACCAAAATATCCCTGCCTTTAACTCCTCCTTCAGCAGAGGCAACTTCAGAGCCCTGACACCGACGCCCTGCCTGGCAGGCAGCACAGTTCTCCCACAGCCAGTGTCGGGTGGCTGCTGATAGATACCTTCTCTGCCCAGGATACCTTCTCTGATCACCCTGGCTCCTGTGCAGGACTGATGTGTCTGTGAGGCTGACAAATGACCAGAGAGGTGGTCTCTGCCATCACACAACCTGCCTTCACCGTCACCGTGACCCAGCCAGTACATGCGGCTCCGGTTGCGACACAGCCTGCCTCTGTCAGTGGCTGCTTTTATTCGTCTTCCTCAAAGGCTTAAATAAACAAGAAACAGGTTAAAAACAAAATCTTGGCCCTGGTCCCTTCCTGAGCTGGCTGTTCCATGATGGTTTCCTGCCCCGCGCGCGAGCTTCCCCCTCCAGGGGGAAGAGGCGCCATCCCGCAGCCGCCTCGAGTGGGAAATCAGGCTGCGCACCTGCCTTTGATATCCAAGCCAGGCCGCTGGAGCAGTGCTCTCCACACCATCCTCAGCCCTCTCCACGTGGAGTGGGAGCTCGAGTGTGCTGTTGGGAGCTGTGAGAGGTTTGCCTTCCCAGGGTCACGGCACAAGGACGCTGGGATGCTCCATTGTCAGCTGGGCACCAGCTCCACGTGAGGGGGCATTTCCAAAGGCACAATCCCTGTGCATCTCTCCAAAGCCTTCCCCGGGGGGAATTTTGTTCCACTCACAATGTGCCATGAACATTAAAACAATCTCAGAGAAGCCCACAGAGTCGAGAGCTTTTTCCCTTAGAACCCGTGGTACACATTGCTCTGGAGTGAACCTCCCCTGGTCAGTTGGTGACGGGACATCAGGAGCTCGCTGTGTCCACCCCCTGCCCGAGGACACCATACGACAGCTGGGCAAGGCTCCCAGGGCTTTCGAAACACTTCATGTACACAAAGTTGCCTCACAGCACCTTTGTGATGGATGTTTTCTATTCCTGTCGTTCAGAAATTTTAGAAACAGATAAAAAAGACGCCAAGGTACACAACGAGATGCCGTGCCAGGCAGTGTGCATTTCTTCCTGCCCCCAGCTCTGCACTTTCCTGACAAGGCCCAAATGATTTTCCTCGCAGAGCTTTCGAGGGTTGGTTTTCTGTGTGCATTAAAGAGCTTTATGTCCATCATGCTGCTGCTAAAACATGCCACTATCTAGCATTGGCAATATGTTCCTGACTAGGGCTTTAAAGTGTTATAGATAAGTTATGTGACATTTTCCATTTAAATTAAAATAGGTAAAGTTAAACTCAAGGGAAGCTGATATCTGCACTTTCATTTTATTTCACTTTATTTCCTCTTTATGACCAATGTTACACTAATAATCAAAACTCTGATTACAGATTCCAAAGGCATGCAGATCCCTGTTGCATGCAGGACCAGGCTGGAAAATGTCACCAGCTCTCACACTGCTGGGGTTTTAGCTGCCAGATAGTGGCATAAGCAGGGTGATTGATGCCAACACTGCATCCAGGGGTCTTCTTCCTCCCTCTACTGAGAAAGTCTCTGCTTCTTGTCTCATCTGTGACCTGAATTCTACAGATATGAAGATACAGATCTGAAATTTGCCTGATTGGCATCCACTGCTGGTACTAGTGGGATCTCAAGCTGCCAGCACGGACTTTGCCAAACTGAGATACATCCAAGTGCTCTGAGAAGACTCTTTCACTGGAAAACCTCAGAAAGAAGACTAAAAAACCAGCTGTTGAGGATGATGTTCCTGGGAGTGGGTGAACTGGCCTTGCAGAAGATGGAGACCTAAAGGAGACATCCTGTCCTGCTGCAGGCACTTGCCATTACGCTGGTACTGGCACTCAGCTCCTGTCCTGCTCCTGCAGAGCCATCGTTATGGGACAGCCAAACTCCTAGGGGCTCCCCAGTGGACAGGTGCCTCAGGAAAGTCCTCTAAATGATTTTGGCTACACCAAGAAAAGGTGCTTAAAATGAAAAGTACGACATGAATGATAATGGTAATCTGCAAAATGGGAAAGTAATTAAAAAAATAAATCTAAGCTTTCTTGTCTCCTCCACCATTAGATTTGTGGGGCTTAGGAATCAGAGAATCATAGAACAGCCTGGACTGGAAAGGACCTTAAAAATGGTCTAGTTCCAACCACACTGGGGGTTTTAAAGAGGGTTTTGTGCCATACAGCAAAACCCACAGGTGAGACCTCTTCACAAAGGCCTGGACCACTGTGCAGAGCTTCATGGGCTGAACTTTGGCCATGGTTGTTTTAGAAAAGTCACAGAGTGAAGTTCAAAGAAAGTACTGAAAAGGCTGCATGGCTTCTTCTCACAGCAGAGAAGATCAGTGGGGACTTGTTGCCTATCCTGCTCTGAATGAGAGGGTGGGATGAGGATCACCCATTGCTTTCCTTGGCTTGGATGTCACGCCTCACCTACTCACTTCCATGAGTCCTGCACCTCTCCAGCATATTGCTTCCTCCTCACACCTTGTTCAGAACAGTAAAGGATATAAAGGGCAATAAAACAGAACACCAGCCTTCCCATACCATGGACCTCTTCCAGCTCCGACATAAATTCATGAGCCTTAATGGGAACACGCTGCAGACTTGGGCTTGGTGATTTAATTCCCTGCTCCTTGCCAAGGCCACCAGCAGGCAGGGCAGGTTTGTGCTTGGGTCCTGGGATGCAAAGTATTTTTATGAAGATATGATTTGGACCTTCACAGTTGTAGGGGGGTGTGTGGGGGGGGAATGACACAACAGCAATGCCTGCCTGAGAGCAGGGGTCCCCAGTGATCCTGCTGGGATGCACAGGCTGCATGCTGCCTTTTAGCTGGGCATCGATGCTGAGCCAAGTTGCTGGAGGTAGCAGATGCCAGTGCATCTCATAGGTGGGCTGTGTGGGTGGCACAAGCCTGTCCCCATCCTGTGACATACCCCAGGCTCTTTTCCTGGCACCCCCCGAGGATGAGGGTCCCTGCTGCTCCCAAGGGAACAGCACTGAGCCTGGGGACGACCCAAGGTCGCTGCCACCCTCGCTGTCCCTGCTGTCAACGTGGGGGATCAGGACCCAGCGTGGCCTGGGTGGGCAGGGGCTCATTGTCAGGATGTGCCTCGGGCACGGCGCCTCTGCCCAGCCCTGCTTTCTGACCGCAGAAAGAAAACATTTGCCCAGACACAGCCCGGCCCCTTGCCACGTTGAAAGCCTGGCTGTTGGCAGCTTGAAGGGGGTCATGCAATACCTCCCCAGCAGGACACAGAGGACAGGACTGGGACATGAGTTAAACGAGGCTGGTTTTTAGAGCCTTCCTGAAAGCCTGTCCTCATAAAAGGCAGTTGTCTGGAAACCTGCTCACCCGAGGGGAGGAGAGTCTCCCTGTGAAGGAGGGAGGCTTGCCAGGCCTGCCACTGCCACCGCTCATGTACAGCCAGCGCTGTGCAGAGCTGGTGCTCCAGCAGCAGCAGCCTGGTACAACACAGGGCGGGTGAATAACACGGCAGGCAAGTGATCCCTGCAAGCAGGATTTGCAAGAGCTGCAGAGCCTCACATACCACGGGGTAGTTCCCTGTGGCACTGCACATCCCAGGGAGCACTGCCAGCACAGGTAACCATGCCTGCCATCTGGGTTGGGAGCAAAGGCCGCCCCGGAAAGAACAGGGAATTCAGGCAGAATGGTCGAGGGGGTATTTCCCCGTTGGTACAAGGTCCAGAGGTATCCTGGATACCTCCTGACAAGCTAGGATGGGTCTAAGTGCTGTCTTATACTTTCCTCTGGGACAAGGGGTTTTAGTGATCATCACATGCTTGTCCTTTCTCTGTGCTGAGCTCTGTACTGTCCTGCTTGTGCTCTGGGGCTGGTCTGCAGTTGGTGCCTGTCCGAGGTCAGTAGGGAATAGTTAGGCTTGCCTGTCAAGTGTTGTTTGTTTGTTTAGATGATGCACAGGGCTTCTCCTTGCTTCCGCTCTCCAGGCAGATTTCAGGTGGTGACCAAAGCAGACAGGCACCAACAGATTCCCTGGTTCCTCCTCCCGTCCTTCCAGCTAAAAAGCTCAACACTTCCAGGCCAGAACCCAGGAGGAGTCACACAACAGGAGACTGGGTCTCTGCTCAGAGCCAGGTAATATCTGTACCCAAAACTACACACTGGGCTTTTCCTCTGTCATCTCTCTCATCTTCCTAGTACCTATCTGTCTGCAGCCAAGTGTCTGGAATGGGGTGGGGTTTGTTTCATAGAGGGGGGAGACTGTCCTGCCTATCCTGCAACCTTGGATTTAGGAGGACTTGGCCTCCCTCTCACACTTGACCTCTCAGCCACCTCCTTTATCCTGAAGGAGCTCAAAATGACAAGGCTCTAATAAACCCACTACACAGGGAACAAGGGAAAATAATTTAAGAAGCGATGAATGACACATTCCTACTTGCCTGTAATTACACAGTGTGCTTCAGCAAGGTATTTTCCTATTGCTAATCCAAAACATTTGTACTCCCCTTTCTCGTAGTTTTCTGCTCCTTGATTCCCTTCCAGAGTCACTCCCAGAGTGCTCCTGAGGTACATTCAGTCTGCCTCCAAATCTCTGCCCTTTGGAGCTAGTGGGGAGGAAGGGGATTTGTGCTTCAGCTTCTCCAGCCTTGGCTTTCCACAATTACATTTGCAGAGGGAAGAGCAAAGAAAGAATAGAACTAACCCAGAAGTTTTATTTTCCCAGTATATTTTTTTCCCAGTACATTTTCTAATGGGCCTTGTGATACCATGGGACCCCCCCTGTACTATGTATACCACCATAAATATCCAGGTCAGTACCATATGCCCTTATACAGTGTTGCTCTAGGTTTGTCCTTTTTAAGACTCTCACTCTGCTTTTTCCAAGACTGTAAAATGTCCCAGATTTCCACGTAATTAAAAAAAAAAAAAAGAACATGTGCTTCTATGCATGATCCAAAACTCTTTGTTCTTCTCCCAAAAGTCCATAAAAAGGCATGCAGAAATCCTTAGGTTTTCACCAAAATGGTGAGGAAGTGTTTTGCTACTCCTGGGGCCTCCAAAAGGACTGGAATATGCTGGGTGTTACTACTTGATGCAGTTCTGAGGAGCAAGCCAGTTGACTGGAAGAGTCTGCAAAAAAACTCCCATCCCACCAACCCTTCAGGCTGTGGTCACATGGAGATGTTTTAGGGATCCCAACCACCTCACAGATCTGCTGAAATGTTCTGGATTTAGTGTTTCTCCCTTGAGCTTTGTGCAATCCTCCCATACCTCCTAGGACTTGGAGGGAGAGAACGCCTTTCACTCAGACATCTGGCACTAGTGTCCTAACAGACAAGCTCCAGGGCATTTTGTGAAATAGTCTGCAGCTCCCAGAATCTGCTTCAGACAGAAACCCAAGGATAACCAGGCAGTGTAGCCCATCAGTGGAATGAGTCTGTCAGATACTGTTTCATGGTGAGTCTCCGTGTTTCTGTGGGACCGTTATTTGCAAGAGGGGCATTCATCTCCTGCATGCATTTTCTACATCCTTCCTGACTCTTAACCAATATAGGATTTTTTTCTCCTTAGTTCAGTTAAGGCTTGTTGGAAATGTACAGAAACACACTATGGTTTAAAAAATTTTCCAGTTTTAAAATAATAATCTCAGAACATCCTGCTCCAGACACCACATAACACTGTGCTCTACAGGTTGTTTCCATGCACTATAACTTTCACGCCACATTTCACCTTTTTCGGCAGCACCAGAATGCTTTTCCCTTTGTACTGCAAAGACAGATTTCATAATGCTCCAAATGTATACCTCATACCAGGAAGTTGAGTTTCCCAGCTCATTTTCTAGCTCTATCCTACTGCGATTCTTTCTGTGCTGAACCTTCTGGTGTGAACTCGTTTGGGAGCCCATACTCCCTCTCTGGCATCGCCTTTCCTCGGTTCTCCTGGGTGAGCTAGAAGTATTTGCACATCTACAATTGTTTGAGAGGAAACAAGCATCTTCCTCTCTTCATTCATCCCCTTGAAGAACCAACTCTTCTATTTTGCATCCATGATGTTGCTGCACTGAGCCCCAAGGGTGAGCCTGGATGAGGCATCACCACCACTCCACTTACACCCAGAGGTGTAGTTAATTGTGCAGTTGCAAAATGGCCATTTTCCTTGGGCAAAGGAAACTCCAAGGTCCACAGAATGAGCTATTGCAGGGGTTTATGGCCTACCCTTACTAGAGTGTTCCTGTTGTGCAAGAACCAACAGAAATCATCACTAAATTTAACCATTGGCAAGAATTGCACGGGTTGAAACTGCTAAATCTCATCCTTTTGGCCACTGAAATGCTCTCCCTCGGCCACTGTGCCTGTGCAAGGTTTTGCAATGCTACAAACAAACAAATCTACAAAGAAACCTTCTGTAACAGGAGCAGAGTCCTATGGGCCTGTACCTCCTACCAGCTTGGTGCAGTCTCAGTTTTGCTTTTGTCAGTGGAAATTCCCCATCACCAGCTTGTGTGGCAGACAGAACTTACCTGCTTTTGGAACACCTCCCTTTCCTTTGGGACCAGTTATAGGCTGTCAGCCTTGAACTTATCACAGACCATGTGTAACTGCACCTACCACTTGTTCAAAGGTCTCAGTGTGCACCCATAAATAGCCCAAGCACAACAGACCTCTTGAAAGGCTAAGGCCATCCAAGGCCTCCCCTTGGCACAGCCATACCTTCCCCACCAGCCTCTCCAGCGTAGTTGGTGCATTGTGTTAAGTCCCTGACCATCACTAAACTGCCAAATTGGGCTTCAATGAGAAAGCAATTTTCCCACCTTTCTCTGCTTCTTCTTTTCTGCTTGCTGACATACAGCTTTCAGATCTATTGTGACTGACCAAACCAAACCAAATGGCATCATCCAAGGGATGGATCTTCACTCACAGACACAGTTCCTTTCCAGGGACTTTGGAGGGGGCACTTAGGGGGAAGGTTGTTTTACTTTTTCCTGGTTGTTTCTCCTGGAAAACATCCGGGAGACAGATGGAGATCATTTCTGTTTCACATGCACAAGATGTCACTGACCTTTTGGGTGAGAGTCTCTGAAGGTCCCAGGGCTCCGGGCAGGTTCCAGACCCTCCCATCAGTCAGGGAGTGACCTCAGGCTGGAGTCACCTTTATTTTTCACTGTCCTGGGAGGCAGGACAGGTTTTCATCGCAGACCAGCTGCCTGCAAACAGTTTGCTTCACTTGAAACAGGTCTTTAAGGGGAATTTCCAAAGTGATGGAGCAAGGCACAGTTCCTGGTGTTTATCAGGACATCACCACGCCTGACTTTTTGCTCCAGTGCCCCCGTTTCATCAATCTGACTTTCCCAGGTTTGGAAGTGTCTACACTCTCCTGAGTGATTAGCTGGGCCACCGTTAGCCCAAGTGCTGGTCTAGCTTGGTGAGTCTGGTAGATTTTGGCCCATTTCACAGAGCCCAGGAGTGCCTCTGTGACCAAAGTCCCCCTTGTAAGGTTTTTGTATCAGTCCTTCACAAAAACATGGTTCTGACTCTGTCCTCCAAGCCGGATCTACCCCCATTTCCCCATTTTGCAACCCTGCAGAGGCTTTGTTGCACATTATGTCTTGTCTTGGCCCACCACCTTCCCACACTCAGGTTATTTTATTTCTGCTTCTGAATTCAGTTGCATTTTTGCATGGCCACTGTCTCTTGCTTTACATACATTTGGGGACGTGTGGTACTCTCTGAAATGGAAAGTTCTCTTTTCTCCTCCCTGTGTGAGCCACAGAGCTGTGCTGACAGGGCTCCAGTGACTGACCAGCTTCTCCCCAGTGTCTGCTTCCTGGACCAAAACTCTGCTGCAGCCCATGATTTAAGCACCTTGGCACATTCCTCTGCCTCTCACAGCATCTCTGGCTTCCCATTAAACACAGGGATATCATTTCTGGCTCAGGAAGTCTCTGCACCGCAGGCCACCGGGACCTGGGAGACTGGCCTGGGGAGTTTGCATTGCATGCTCTGTTTGTCTGCTCCTCCCAGGGCATCTCCTGCTGCTCTCCAGGACAGCAGGACCTTTTTTTCTTACCCAGCTCAGGTTTTATAAAAAACTCTCCTTTCATGTTTCCCCTGGTCTCAATCTGGTCATCCCATAACTGAAAAATCTATTAATAGGTCAATGTCCAATTTCCCCTGGTTGGATATCTTGTTATTCAACCAAAATGATCCCAATCCTTCAGCTGAATTCTCTTTGTCCCCCACTTTGTTGCACACCGCTGACCAGCTTTAATTTGATGGTTGATTCCAGTCATACAGTCAGCCCAAATAATTCAATCTCTTTTCCTGAAGGCAAGTGCTCACTAATATAAGAGCTGACCCCATCAAGTTGACTCCTAGGCCCCTATTTCAGAGCCATTCCCTTACGCCGTGGTTATGGGCTGAGTCAGATAAACCTCCCAAAATGTATTCTCCTCAAACACCGTGGCTTTTGCACTGATTCAGCTGGGACAAACAGTCTGATTCCTTCCTCCTGCAGACTGGGAATGGTGGTGAGTGCTGGTGGTAGGCGTTGTGCTGGCTAGCTCTTGTTTGCAGCAGGAGGCTGTTTTTTTCCTGCGGTGACCTGCAAGCCTTTTATTTCCTTTTCTGACTGATTTTCTCAGTTTCTTAACTCTTTGCTGTGGTTAATCTTTGCTTGTAAATGGGTCAAAGCTTTTGTTGTGCCTCTTATTTTCTGGAAAACATTATTTTTCCATGATAGTCATGCTGCTGATCACCTCTTTGATCCGTCCTGCCCTTTTAAACTGGGAATCTTCCAGGAGAATTTCGCACTCTCTCTGGACACTGAAGCCTTTTATCCTTGTCTGCAGGTGACCTCTTATAAACCTCTCTTAGAAGTTCCAGATGTTGAACTCCTTTTGCAAAGTCTCCAGCTGTCTCGGCTCATGTTTTGCATCTTTGGTAATTTTCAATTTCCGTTCCCACTTGGTTCCAAAGGAATCCCAGAATTAGGACTTCTCCTCCTAGAAGCTGAGTCTCTCCCCGGACATTCTTTCCATAATTTGAAGATTTGCAGGTTGTTCCAGAGAGGACGAAGCTGGCAGAGACACTCCAGAAATACTCCAGGTGTTCCACAAGGAGGTGCTCCAGAAATGCTGACCCCTTGCTCCCCACCCCCTATGTTCCTTATGGAAATCATGCAAAGCCCTGCTTTCCTGCCCATAGGAGGAATCAGTTGGAGGCAACTCTTTTCTTCCAGAGTTCAAGCTCCCTTTGAGTCACTACTCCCCCAGGAGGTCTCCATGTGCTTTATTTCAGGATTAGGGCTCCTTCTACTATTTGGGCTATGCCTCTACTTTTCCGGATGCTTTCTCTAGGACCAGTCCAGTCCGGAGGAGAGGAATTTCATGCTGATGGTGCTTGTTTCTCTCTGCTGCCTAGCAAGACAGCCTATAGCTCCATCTTAGATGTCCCACATGGATGCCTGACCTGGAGCAACCAATGCATCCTTGATGGCCAACTACTGCTGGCACATGCTGGCACTGAGCAGAGTTTCCCTCGCAGTCTGTGGTCCCCCTTCCCAAGGGAGCTGCCCTATATAGTCCAACCTTACCCAAAGCAATGGCCTGAAGCTGTCTCAGGGGAGGTTCAGGTTGGATCTCAGGAAAAGGTTCTTCCCCTGGAGGGTGGTTGGGCACTGACCGGGCTCCCCAGGGCCGTGGTCACAGCACCAAGGCTGACAGAGCTCAAGAGGTGTTCGGACAACACTCTTGGGCACATGGTGGGACTGCTGGGGTATCCTATGCGGGGCCAGGAGACGGTTCCTTCCAACTCAGGATGTTCTGTGCTTCCATGAACCAATGTGTCAGTCTGCTTTCCTCACCAGCAGCAGATTCTCCCAACTGCCTCTGTAGCAGCCCGAAAGCCTCTCCTTCTGACCTCCACCCCTACAACCTATAGGAATGCGGCACCCATGTGTGTTGCTCATGTTTAGCCCCCAGTTTAGCTGCACGGGCAGCGTGGAAATGCCATCAGGCCAACAGGGAGAGAGCTGTACAAGCCCGCAGTGCCGCTTGCTGCCTGCCAAGCAGGAGCCTCAAACACCTCATCAGAGCCTTCGCTGCTCCTAAAACCTCATTCGCACTTTACATATGGGCAGTGCGGTTCAAGCAGCCCCCCCGCATACAAAAATCACGAGTTACCCTCCTGGCCAGATTACCTGTAAAGCACCATCGTTAGCAAGTAATAATGTGAGGTTCCCGTCTCTGTTTTGGCAGCCGGGGGCGTGTTTTCTGTTTATTGGGGTAATTCTCTCGCGCCTTTCCGCCCCCCTCCGCCAGCTGCTGTGGGATCCCGCGGTGCGGGGGTCACGCAGCTCAAGGACGGAGGGGAGCAAAACCGAACCAAATGAAAGGCAAGCGCGGTCAGGGCTGGCGGCGTGGGATAAACACATCGCTATGGATCGCCTCAGCTGACACTTCCCGCCGGGAATACCGGAGAGAACCCGGCAGCCCGGCTCTGCTGGGGGATGGTGGTGGTGGTGTCCTCTCCCCCCGCACCGCACGTGGGGCCGGGGCCGCTGCTCTCTCCGCACACGCCGCACACCCCGCACGTTGCAGGGCCACACATGCCGCGCCGGCGTGCGGGCACGGCACGGCACACACGCGGGGACACGCGGGGACACACGCGGGGACACGCACCCGCACACACAGCGCCGCTGCACGGGGCGCGGGGAAGAGCATCCCATTCCCTCGGGTAGCGGCACCCCCTCCTCCCGCTGGCGGGGGGGTCCTGGCAGGCTGCCCGGCCCAAGGGGAGGGGGATTTCGAGGCTGCCCGAGCCGGGGGGTGCCCGGTGCCGCCGCGTGCCAGCGCCCGCTGCGGCGGGGGGGCGGCGGCGGGGCAGGGCCGCCCGGTGCCGCCGGCGGCAGTGATGTGGCAGCAGGTCGCGTCACGTTGCCGGCCCTGTGCTCGTACCAGTGTGAGACGGGATTAGGGAGGCGGCTGTCGGTGCCGCCGCCGCCGGCGGGGAGCGGGGGCTGCGCGGGCGCGCCCGGCGCGCAGGGACGAGGGAGGGCGGGGGGAACAGCGGTGGGGGGGGTTCTGCCGGCCCGCCCCGTCCCGGGGCTGCCGCGGGCCGGTCACGCTGCACCGGCGGCAAATCCTGCCAGTGTCACCCTCTGCACGGGTGCGGGCTGCCCGAGGGCAGAGTCAGCAGCAGATATGTTTGTATTGCAGATATACGTGTTTTTATGTATATAGGGCTCTATACGCGAGTCCGCTTGTATATAAGGAGCGCTTTTGCCGCGGTCTGGCGTTGCAGGCGGGCCCGGCTCCCGTCCAAAGGTCGGGCGGGGGAGCCGCCGGGATCACCGCGGGGCGAGAGCTGCGCCCCGCGCAAAAAACCACGCGTGTCCGTGCCCACGCATCCTTAAATCTATATACAACGTATGGCGAACGCGACCCCCTAATCGCCCCCTCCGCAAGAGAGGGGCTCGATTATTCCCCGTTCTTCCATCCTTCCACGCCTCCCCTCCGGGCATGTTTTCCACGGGCGGGTCTCCTCCTCAGCCACAAATAAAAAATAATAATAATAAAAAACAGAAAAGTAAATTTATTTAAAAAATAATATTAGAAAAATAATAACATTTTAAAGATATAATAAAACCACGACGAGAGCGACAGCAGCCGCGGCAGTAACGCTGACGATGACAGCGGCAGTGACACACGGAGGGGGGAAGCCGCTGTCTCGCAGGGCGGCCCCGGGACCCCCCCCCCCGCCCGGTTCTCCCCCGCCCCGTCCCCTCCCCGGTCCCGCCCCCGCCCGCGCCGCACGTGAGCCGGGTGCGGGGCTGGCTGGCGGCGCGCGTGCCCCGCGGGCAGGCGCGGCGGCGGCGGCGGGAGCTGCGGGCGTGTGCGCGGCGAGCGGGAGCGAAGGCGGGCGAGGGGGGGAGCGGCGGTGGCACTTGGAAGAAGGGGAGGGTGGGGGGAGGTTGGGGTTGGTGGTGGTGGGGGGGGAGAGGACGAGCCGCCGCACACTTTTGGCCACTTGCACGGGAGAGGGGGGACGGAGGCTGCATGTGCGCAGCGTCGCTTGCGGATCTCCCGAGACTGATCTCAGCATCCCGCAGGCTCAGTCAAAAGCAGCGACGAAACATCAGCCGCTGCCAGACATGGATGAAGGAATCTCCCGCTTGCCGGAGAGGCAGCTACTGGAGCACAGGGATTTTATAGGGTAAGGCGGCAGGGCATTATCTCTGTCTCGTGTCTCTACGGCGTTTTCGTCTTCTTGGGAAAGTGCAGCGGAGCGCCGGGAGCGGCGCCGGCTCCCCGGCGGGGCGCGGGGCTCGCCGCCTCCCTCCGCGGGCGGACCCGGGCGATCCTTCGCCCAGCCCTTCGGGCAGAGCGCTCGGCGCCCGTGTGCCCATCGAGGAGGTGCCAGGCAAGCTCCCGCTGCATTTGCCAATGCCGAATCTTTGTGTTTTTCTCCAGGTTGGACTACCCTGCCCTGTATATGTGCAAACCCAAAAGAGGCGTGAAGAGGGACGACAGCAAGGTAAGAGTAAGTTTTCTGGGGCTGTTCTCGCTTAAGCGCTTAATTTGGGGTTCGCTGAATTTTACGGCTCAGGTTCACTCCCAAGAGCATCCCCGGGGGGGGGGCTGCGCCTTTAACTTGCACCCTGAATTGCAAGCGGGTTTACGAGCGAGCTGGCACGGCGGGGAAAGCGGTGCCTTGGCGATAATTTGCGCGGCATGTGGTCCGCATGACATTTGTTTTGGTTTTGATCGGCGTTCCGAGGGACTCAGCCTAACGCTCGGCTTTTCCGGGTCTTGCTAATTAGGAAACGTACAAACTGCCACACAGACTGATAGAAAAGAAGAGGCGAGACAGGATTAACGAATGCATTGCCCAGCTGAAGGATTTGCTGCCCGAGCATCTCAAACTGACGGTAAGGTGCAGGGGGGCGTATATGTACACGCAGATGCCGGCGCCGGCAGCCTGCCCGCTGCGTAGCCCCCGGGACTCCAGGCTGCCAGCCCGCTGTCTGCCCGCCGTCCCGGCCCTAATGCCCCTCGGGGACCGGCTTCCCCGAAGTTAGCGGAGGCGGCGTTTGGCGGTAGCCAAAGCGTGCCGGGAGGTAGCCAAACCGCCCCCTTCCCTCGCCTTTGCAGACGCTGGGACACCTGGAGAAAGCAGTGGTGCTGGAACTGACTTTGAAACACTTGAAAGCGCTCACAGCCTTAACGGAGCAGCAGCACCAGAAGATCATTGCTTTGCAGAATGGTAAGCGGGGCCCGGGGGGCGCAGCAGGGGCCGGCGAGGGGGGGTTTTGGGGGGGCGCGGAGCGGGGCACCCCAAGCCGGAGCCGCGGGCAAACGCTGTCCCCGCTCGGTCCCCCCCCGCAGGAGAGCGGTCCATGAAGTCTCCGGTGCAGGCCGACCTGGACGCCTTCCACTCGGGCTTTCAGACGTGCGCCAAGGAAGTGCTGCAGTACCTCTCCCGCTTCGAGAGCTGGACCCCCCGCGAGCAGCGATGCGCCCAGCTGCTCGGCCACCTGCACTCCATCTCCTCGCAGTTCCTCCCCGGCCCCCAGCTCCTCTCCCCGCCGCCGGGCCCCCTCAGCAAGGGATCCTCCTCCTCTTCCTCCCCGTCCGCCCCCCCCTGCGCGCCGGGCCACAAGCCGGAGGGCCAGGCTAACTGCGTGCCCGTCATCCAGCGGACTCACGCCGCCGAGCTCAGCGCCGAGACCGACACGGACACGGACAGCGGCTATGGCGGGGAGGGCGAGGCGCGCCCCGAGCGCGGCCCCGCGGCGGCGGCGGCTGGCGGGGCGCTGCCTGCCCTGGCCATCAAGCAGGAGCCGTCGGGGGACGAGGTGCCCCCCGCGCCCAAGCGGCGGAAGCTGGACCGAGGCCCGAGCCCCCTGCCCGGCCCGCCGGGGCTGGCGGCGAGGGGCGCAGAGGCGGCGGCGGCGGCCGCGCTGGTGAGACCCGACGCCGCCCTGCTGGGCTCGCTGATGGCCCTGGGCGCGGGAGGCGGCGGGGCCCCCTTCGGACAGCCGGCGGCCGCCCCTTTCTGCCTGCCCTTCTACTTCATCTCGCCTTCCGCCGCCGCCGCCTACATGCAGCCCTTCCTGGATAAAAGCAGCCTGGAGAAGTATCTCTACCCCGCCGCCCCCATCCCGCTGCTTTACCCGGGCATCCCTGCCCAGGCGGCCGCCGCCGCGGCCGCCGCCGCCGCCTCCTTCCCCTGCCTGTCCTCGGTGCTCGGCCCCGCCGAGAAGGCGGCTGCGGCCGCCGCCGCCGGCCTGCCCCCGGCGCCCCACCTCCCGCACCCCTTCGCTGCTGCCGCCGCCGCCGAGCCCGGCGAGGAGCCCGAGCCCGCGGCCGCCGAGGAGTCCGCTGCCGAGGGCCCGTGAGACGCCCCCGGGGGCTCCCCGCCGCCGCCGCCCTCCCCTCGGACCGAGGGGTCGCCGGGCCGGCACCTGCACCCCCCGGTTTGCCGCGGAGGGCAGGGGTCGCCGGGCTGCCGGGACCCGGCCCCCGCCAGAGGACCGTCGAGGATAAAATTTGCTACTCAGTATTTTTTTAATGTTTGGCTTTATAAATGCGTAAATAAGGAAAAAAAAAAAAGAAGAAGGAAGAGGACATAGTAAGGATACTTTTTTTTTTCTCTATATAGAGTAACTTAAATGTGGCACCTTATTTGGAATGGGTTTATACAGTGTGTCCATAAGTCCCACTTGGGAAACTTGCACTTGTTGTCCGGGAGACCTGGGTGGGTTCAGGGTGAGGGCAGGGGGCGAGGCGAGGGAAGAAGGACAGACCCCAACACCTGTGCTAGCACTTTATCGAGGACCGGAGCGTGGAGGGATGCACCCTGAGCCCAAACCTGCAGTGCCTTGAGCACCCGGGGATGCCGCTGGCTCCAGCGAGTTTTGGGTGTGCAAGGGAAGGAGGGTCAGACCCATTACATAACCTTGTGTTTATTTCATTATTTTTTTTTGGCTAAGGTATACAGGTGTGGCAAGTGCATTTGTTCTCACCCCGTCTTTATTTAATTCAGTATGTTCCCGAGAGATTTCCCCCCCCCGAACCTTGCTGTATAAAATGAATGTTACTGCACTGAACTACAAAAAGAACCCCCATTCCCTCCCGCAAGAAACCACAGAGCAACTCATCAGCCTGAACTCATTTCATCCTAAATTCCCAGTGACACAAACTGGAGGCCTGTGCAATCAGGAACAATTAAACCAGCTGGGGTAAGTTTCCCATATGGGTTCTCCCCTCATCCCATGCTCAAAATACTGCGATTTCCCTTTCTGGAGACAAACCAGACGCCAGATAATCACACAGATAAGTCTTTTATAATAAGGCTTAAACCAAGACCTTGCCTAGATATTTTTAGTTTGTTGCCAAGGTAGCACTGTGAGAAATCTCACTTGAATGTTATGTAAGAGGTGAGACACCACAGCCTGGCGAGGAGTGTGTGTGTGTCCGGGGTCCGTCAGTCCGTTTGGTGCATCTGCTGCTGCTGTTGCTACTGTTTTGCCTCAAACGCTGTGTTTAAACAACGTTAAAAACAAAAAAATCTTACTAGCCTACAGAGTGGCTGTATGTAAATAGTTGTTAATACATCCAATTAATGATGTCTGACATGCTATTTTTGTAGGGAGAAAAAAAAATATGTGTTAATGATATTTTGAGTTAAATATCTTTTGGGAGGATTTGCTGAAAAAGTTGCACTTTTGTTACAATGCTTATGCTTGATACAAGCTTATGCTGTCTTAAATTATTAAAAAAAAATAAAACCTGTCTGCAAGAAACCAGCTGTTTTAGAACAGTTTAGTATGTGATATATTAGAAATCAATCTTTATATTCAGTATTTTCCAGCACTCCATGAATTCTATTATCTAAATATTTCCACACTATTTTGTGATTAAAAAAAATTCTTACTAAGGAATAAAAACTTTAATACACAAAATGGGGTTGTCTACTAATTAAAAAATTAATGTTAATACATAATAATGGGTGCATTGAGCTTCAAACTGTATGACTGTGTGGCTGACGATAATTTAATTCACATTTTTAATCTGGGTTCAAATTTGCTTGGTTTCCTTTAACTCTTTAGCAAACTCTGGTTTAAGATGTGCATGTTTTACAAAGCAAAGTGTAAAGCATGTGTGTAGAACACAATGTGCTTCTTCCTGACTTCTACTTTTTTCCTCTTTCTTTTTGCAAAATATTGATCTTTGAAATTAACACTTTACAGCCCTGGAGCTGCATGGGAGCTCTCTTTGCTCACAAGGAGCAAACTTTCCAATTTGCCTGACAACCTAATGACGTATCATAATCTCTGCAGGAATGAATGATGGATGTCCCAGCTTGGAAATACTCCATGAAAACTGAACAGTTTGCAGAGGGGGGAGAGCAGTAGGGGGAATAGAGTGGTGGAAGCAGGCAAGTAATCAGCATGGAAATGCAGCACCCTAAAGATTTCTGCAGATTTAATATTTGAGCCGTAGATCACCTTTTCTTGCAACAAATTCTTGCAGAGAAATGAAATTAAGGAACCCCTCAGACAGTAGCCAGTGTTTACATAAGAGGGAGATGAAGGAAGCATTCCGTGCTCCCTCTGCTGGTTCTCCAGTACCGCTGACTCTACGCTGACAAGGAACGAAGTTGGAATGGAGTAAAAAAAAAACTTCCCAAGACTCGTGTTAATTCCAGCAATCCTTTAAAATATAGGAGGAATTATAAACTGGATGAAAAATAAGCGGGCCTTTTACACTACTTGAGTAGGATTGATAAGAAATATGGAATTCCAGTCTTCACATGGAAGCTGTAGTAAATACAATTCCTATTAGAGATATAGGCAGGCTTTCTGTACAAACACCTAAACGTAGGCCAGGCTTTACATATCTTTTAAATTTCCAGCCTCTGGGACTATGAATCAGTTTAGGTTTCACTGGGCTATAAACCTAACTCCTTAAGGGGTTTTATCAATTTCAGTATTTACCATGTACAATAACAGGAAGGCTTGTTTTTATTAGCCCTTGAATCAAATGTGCCAAATGACTTCACGCCAAGTTGCAGCATCAGTGGAGTCTATTAAATTTTATGACATAAAACATAAAGACAAAATATGTGCGTTCTGATAATCCCAGAGCCTTACAAAAGCAAACACAGAAGAAAAAGGGTTGTAATTGAGGCTGATAACCCACTGATGCTGGAGGCAAAAGGCAAGTGACAGGAAGGACCCTAGTGTCAACCTTAATTATTAAAATTCAGGCTTCCTCAGATCCATTTGGAGCCCAAATCAATTTGTATGTTTTGTTGAAAAAAAAATAAATCCTAGAAACACTGGAAAAGAGCCTCACAGCTTTAAATATACATTTACTTATGGGAGTGCTAAGAGTGCAGGACTGGGTGCTACATTTATTGTATACACTGGAGTCCATACTCTCTTGTCCCATAAACCACAAGATAAGGGATGCAAGCTAAATGTCTTATGCAATAAACTTTGAAAACATCTTATTATCCAGTATATTGTATATATGACAGGTTCCATTAGAGTGTTTGAGATTGTTAACTCAATGGAAGGTAATATCATGTAGTTCCCACTGAAGGACATGGAATTTTTACATTTGGAAGGGTTACAGTTACGGAACTCAGCTATTAGCTCTGTTTAAGAAAAGCCTGACCTACCAGTTAAACCATGTGAGTCCTATCCTGGAGCGTAATGGGGCCTTGGAGTAGGTCCTAAGCCTGTGTTTTGGGGCTTGTTTAATTTTCACCCCTAGTCAGGGCAGACTCTCTGACATCCAGCAAGCCTGGGGACTGTGTGCAAGGTGTGTTTCAGCACCAGTAGATTCCTAGTCTGCCCTGCAACCTGGCTCTTGCCATGTGTTTCCTTTTCCCTTCCAACCTCAGCTCCTGGAGCCATGTGATCCCTGCCTTATTTGAGATGTTTCCTGCCCAATAGTTGCAGAAATGAATGTGGAAGTACAACCTCAGAGAAAACAACTACCAAAAATGCCGAATTACCCCTCCACCAAAAAAAAAAAAAAAAAAAAAAAAAAATCGGATTTTTCTAGAGCTAGTTTCACTCAAGAAAGTCCGAATCTCCCCTGGTTCTACTGCAGGCTCGGAGCAGCTCACTGAGACACAGCAGAGAGAAGCCAAGTGGCTCACCTGCCTCCAGCAGCAGCTGCGTGAGTCCTGGACACGTGTGGGGTGGACGTGAGCTGCCACTCTGGCTTCACTCCCTGCATCTTCCTGTGGCTACAGCATCTCAGTCTGCAGGGCTGTCAGTCTGTCACAAACACTAAATTCATCACAGCCTCTATCACCGCTGCAGGGAGCTGCTCTGCCTCAGACCAGGCTGTTCTGCCTCACTGAACTCACAGTGCACCTGCTGCCTTTTCCTGGGATGCAAGCATTTGCCTTCCCGCCTGGCACTCCTGGGGCCCCAGAGGAGGCAGGCGATGCCCGGGACAAGTGGGAAGAGTTCTTTCTCCTGCCTCCCTAAAGGCCTGTTGGTTGTTGGTTTGGGTTGTTTTACTTTGTATTTTTAAAGGAGGTGGCCAAGTCACTCTCACGGCTGAGCAATTTCTAGACAACAACCTCAGGAAAAGAGCCAAGTAAATATGGCAACTTCTTCCTCAGCAGAAAATTGCCTCCCTGAGCATGTTTGGAGTAATACCTGCCCCACAGAGCCAGCTGAGCTGACAGACACTGAAGTGGATTCTGTTCTCACTGCACTTTATCACAAGGTTGCCAAGGCTCCAGCCCTGCAGTCGGTGGCAGGCAGGCCCACGGTTTTCTTACACATGATGTTGTTTGCAAAGAAGCCCATTTACGTGGGAGCAGCAGTCCCTCTGCATAGGCCTAATTGTAGTGTTAAGGGCTCCAGACTTGGCTAGAGCCCACTGATTTGGCTTCAGGTTTGGATCCTGTGAGCAGTGACCCCGATCAGTATTTCTGTTGTACAGTGATCACAGCTTCCAGTAAAGCTTGTAAGACTGGGCCCTGGGTTCCAGCTGCAGGACCTGGAATATCAGTATCTCCATCAAATACATGTGGGAACAATCATAAACCACAAAGGGCAAACTCTGTAACAATAAAGCAGTCTGGTGATGCAGAAAAAAAAAAGCTTATTTTCACAGAATCACAGGATGGATCAGGTTGG
The DNA here is from genome assembly GCF_003945725.1 of Corapipo altera. NCBI lineage: Eukaryota > Metazoa > Chordata > Aves > Passeriformes > Pipridae > Corapipo > Corapipo altera. The sequence goes on along the minus strand of NW_020884938.1, from coordinate 3,063,396 downwards.
GAGGGACCACAGTGGCTCATCTGGTCCAACCTCCCTGCTCCAGCAGGGTCATCCCAGAGCACATGGCACAGGATTGTGTCCAGGTGGTTCTGGAGTATTTCCAGTGAGGGAGACTCCACACCCTCTTCGGGCAGCAAGATCTCCAAATATGTTTGCAGGACTGCCAGTCAGAGAAATGGAGCATCTCCTTTTAACGTGGAAGTTGAATGCTTTCATTCTGCAAGGGACTGAGAGGCTGAAAAGAACTAAAGATGAAAAATCTTTTCATGCTGTGCTTGAAACGAGAGGATATAGTCTTAAGCTGGGCTAGGGGAGGTTGAGGTTGGATATCAGGAAGAAGTTACTCACAAAAAAGGGTGATTAGCCATTGGAAGGGGGTGGCAAGGTGGTGGAGTCAGTGTCGCTGGAGATGTTTAAGGAATGACTGGATGTGGCATTTGGTACCACGGTCTGGTTGACACGGTGGTGTTCGGTCACAGGTTGGACTCCACGATCTTAGAGGTCTTTTCCAATCTAACTGACTCTCTGAAAAGGGAAGAGACTGTCCCACTGGGTTTGGTCTGGACGGCTGGAAAGTGCTCAGGCAACGCCGGCGCACCCTCCACACCCCAGGGCTCGCACAGAGGCGTCAGTGCGGGACAGCGCTCCTGGGAGGCACCTCGGGGGTGTGGAGGGGTGATAAGGGGCCGGTTTGCGGTTTTTATCCCCAGGAATCCTCTCCTTCCCTCCCCCCCACCGTATCCCTGTCCCCGCTCCCGCCTCGGTGCAAAGTGCGCGCGCTCGCCCGCCCCTCAGGCCGCCGCCGTCCCGTCACGCGCGCGCCCGCGTGACCGCCGCGCACGCTGCCCGGCACGTGCGCGCGGGGCCGCGCCCGCCCCGGGCGGGACGGGGCGTGAGTGGGCGGGGCCACCAGCGGCGGCTGCCACCGCCATTGGTCGCTTCCCCCCCGCGGGGGCGGGGCCGCGCGCGGCGCCTCAGAGCGGGGAGGGGAGAAGGGGAGGGGGGAGTTCCTCCCCTCAGGAATGGCCGCCCGCGGACGGCGCGGGGGATGAGACTCGAATGCGACAGTCACAGAGTCCATTAGGTTGGAAAAAGACCTCTAAGATCACCGCGCCCACCCTGTGACCGAACACCCACCGCCGTGTCAACTAGACCGTGGTGCACCAAGTGCCGCGTCGGCTCTTTGCTTAAACACCTCCAGGGACGGTGACTCGACCGCCTCCCTGGGTAGCCCGTTCCAATGTCTAACCACTCTTTTTTTGTGAATAACTTCTTTCTCATGCCCAACCTAATCCTGCTCTGTCCCCTCCGAAAGGGTCGCCGGGGAGCTGGAAATCCCGGCGTTTAAGAGGTTTGCTCGATGTGTGTTGATGGGATACGATGCAGGTACGGACCAATTCTGTACAGAAAATAACAAAGACCAAGAGATTTACAGCCCTTGAGGGCATCAGCTGGAGGGATAATAAAATGTCATCGGGGAACACCTTAGCAGACTCTTTTTTCACTTAGATTCTTCTTAAATAGCAGTGTTGTTACTGTCATAGAATCGCAGAATGGTTTGGGATGGAAGGGACCTTCCAGTTCCAACCCCCTGCCATGGACAGGGACACCTTCCACTAGCCCAGGTTGCTCAGAGCTCTATCCAACCTGGCCTTGGACACTTCCAGGGATCCAGGGGCAGCCACAGCTTCTGTGGGCAACCTGTGCCAGGGCCTCACCACCCTCACAGGGAACAATTTCTTCCTAATATCCAGTCTAAAGCTGCTCTCTGTCAGTTTGAAGCCATGCCCCCTTGTCCTGTCACTACCTGCCCTTGTAAATAGTCTCCATTTTTCTTGTAGGCTCTTGTAGGTCTATGGATATAGCAAAACAAGGTCTGTAGGTGAGGGCAAGACCTTTTATTAGCAAAAAACAAAAACCAGAACTGGAAAAAATAGACTGGAAAACCAGACTAGCTTTGAAGCACCCCCAGCCTTTTCATAGCTGCACGAAAGGACCAGGAGTCCCCCTAGCTGAAACTGCTACATGTTTTATATACCTGAACTTTTTTATTTAGGAGCTGCCAGTCATCCCTTACCCTACCTGTTACATACCCAGTCCTCCCACATGTGTTAGACATACCTCCACAAGCCCAAGGCTGGAAGATCATGAATGGCATCCCATGGGCCCTCCTGCTTGCGCCAGGGAAAGGCATGGATACTGTCCCAGCAGCTCCTGCTGGTTTGTTTCCTACCACAGCCTAAGGGCCTGGGAGCAGCCATCGATCCCAGCCACACCATAAACCTGCTGCCGCTCACATGACACAGTCTGGACACAAGAGTCACCAGATTCCATGTGATTCCAGCCCGTTGCCTGGGACACAGACTCACCACAGCCCGTGGGACCAGGAGAGAGCCACATACAAATTAGTTAATATCTCCACCCTCCGGTTGCTCTGGGCTCAGATGATTATCACTACTTTCTACTCAGAGCTCTGCCCTGGAGCCTTTCTCTGAGGGAGATGTACAAATCAGTGTTTTTTCAAGGGCTGAACTAGATTTGCTCCCTTTATTTCAGAACTGTTGGCGGTGGCAGCGCTCACGTGGTGGCACCTGTTGGACAGCACAGCATGATTAGAAGAGATATCACAGTCACCTAAGAGGAGAAACCTAGGCTCCAGCCCTGCTTTGTAGCATATTTGTGCATTTTATGTTGTAAACCCACTGGAATAAAAACAGATCTTCACAGGAGCGGTGGTAGGAACTGGTACTCTGGTTTCCTCTTCCCCCAAGTGAAGATTCTAATCAAACAAGCTAAATCTAAAAAGCAACTGCTTAATTATTCTGTGCAAACCAGAGAAACAGCACACACATCTCTGAGAGCAGTTTCTGGCACAGGGAGCAGGAGACGCAGACAGAGGTGAATATCCTTGGAGGAAGAATATTCATTCCCAATCACCTCCTGTGAGATAAATGTTCCAGTTGCCAAACTGACTCAAAGGCAGGGCTGCTTCTTTTCCAGCTTCAGCTTTTTGTGTGAGGAGTGGTGCCCTCTGTTGTTGCAGGGAGAAGCTGCTGGGAGTCAGGGAACTGAAACCACAATGGGTTTGTTTTTTTCTGGTACTGTTGACTCCTACAGATGCTTGGTTTGGACACACGCAGGCAGTTTGCTGGGTCTGTCACGCTGAATGCACTCAATCAGGACTTCGTTTTCCAGAGTGAAGTCAGGAAGGAGATGTAGGGGAACAAACTGTTTAATGACACTGCTTAAAAAAATTAGAAAGTGTGTAGAATAGGTAAAAACTCCTTATTACAGGTGCTACCAAGGTAACTGAAGAGTACAAGAATGTGTGTGGACAAGGGTCAGAGTTAAGGCTATTCAGCACCTCCTGATACCTGGGAGAAAAGGTGCTACCTTTGCTTAGCAAGCTGCCATCATGAGACAACACTGTGGGCGTTCACAGAAAAACACATCTGTGTGAACCTGGGCTGCACGTGTTCCTGCTCCTTGGCACACCAGAGAGCAGCTGTGTGTCTGCTTTGTTCAACAGAGCAGAGAAATAAGATTTGCAAAGGTATATCCATGTCTGCAAAACGTGAAGCGGCTTTGCAAAACACCTAATGCAACTGGTCATGGGGCTGATTCCAGTGTTGTAAATTACAAGGCAAGTACAGTTATTTAAAATGACCTTTGAGAGCAATCTGTGTGCCATGCCCCAGGAGCCATCCATGGGAAGCACACTCCCATCAGTGCCCTGCCAGGCCCTGAAGGTATTTCCAGGAGTCCAGCTGTTTGCTGTGATTGCTGAACATGCCGAGTCTGCAATAACTGCTTTTAAAAGTACACAGTAACGTCATGGAGTTACTTGAGTTTAGTAACCCCAGGGCAGTACACTCATAGGGGTTGAGGGCAATTCAGCTGCCTGCCAAAGTCAGTGAGAAGGTACTGCACGACCCTTTAGTTTTCCTCAGGGAACACCTGTACCTTCAGCAACAAAGCTGCCTGGGCTGGGGCTTTAGTTCAGGGCTGACCCAGCATTTTCCCTAAGGGGTACAATCAAATAACACGTTTGTACAAGCCTGTAAAGAGCCTGTAAAGAGAGGATCTCCTCCTTTTACCAGATGTTCCTGATGCATCTGTGTGGCAGTGCTTTCAAGATGCAAGCCCAACCCCTTGACTTGAAGGCACCTCCACCATGCAGGACAGTCTCAAGCTTCTGGCTGACAAGAGAAGCAATAAGCTCAGTACAGTCAGCTGAACAAACTTTTAACCCCAAAACAGCCACCCCAGAATTCTATCACTCAGGAGGAATTCCTGTCAATAAAAAGCCTCAGTTACCTTTTCACCTTCTGGTTTAAATCAGACAAGGAGGCAGGGAAATGCAGTGAGCCTATCTCTTGTGCATCATAAAGAACATGTATTTCTATAGTCAAAATGAGACAGAACAATGCCAGAAAGATTCCCTTATTCCTAGTTCAGGTTCTAAGAATATTTTAAGTGTTGAAGGCAAAAGACTGATGGAGGTAACCCGAGTTGTGATGATCTGCACTACAAGAAAACACAAACCTGACACTTTAGCATAGAATGGCTTGTTATAATTGTTGTTAACTTTGACTGACACTTCTCAAGGCTACTGAGCCTCATTTTGTGGCTGCCCACAGCACCTGAAATTTGTACTTATCCTGTATGATTGCACACTGGGGGCAGGCCAAGTCCATCCTACCAAAGGAGATGTGTATTCCTAGAAGTAGGTGGCTCCTGCTGTACAGTTCCTCAGGTGACGGACAAAGGTAGCAGCAAGAACTTTATTGAGCAGGACTTGAGATAAGATGCAGCAGGACTGATTATTCATTGCCTTGTCAAATGCCAGCAGCTGCACTAATTATTACTGAAACAAGTTCAGATGGCAACATCTTTAAATGATCTTTCATGCAGCACAGCTGAGTCTCTGTGCTAAGCCATGCTGAAGGGTGTTCATGCTGTGCAGGACTCCAGAGTAAGTGCAGCCGAAGTGTGAGTTAATTCAATTTATTTGGAGCACCTAGGAAACGCTTTGGAATCAGGAAACAACCAAAAAAAGGCACCTTCCTACAATTCTAACTCTGGTGCCCTTTATCTCTTCAGCCCCTAATACCAAAGGGCACTTGGATATCTACAGAAAACTGTGACATGGGAACCTGTCGCCGTGCATTAGTGGTTACATGCACCTTGTTAGAATATCATCAGACCTGTGGGAACACTGGAACATTTAGCATCACCAAGCAAATCTCTGCCTGTTTAGTGAATCATTTCTATCGATTAGGCACAACACACTCCCAAAACAGCACTTGCAAAAGGATTTAGGCTGCCTCTAGTAACAGCATAACAGCTTTGCAAAAAGAGAATTGAAAAAAAGTTGAAATGAGGTTTTATTCCTTTACTTGCCTTTCCTTTTTACCAGTTTAGAAAAAGAAATCTACTTAAAGCTAAACAAAAATTCACCTTCAGAAACTCCCGGCTTCCCTCTGCATGCCTGTATCTTCCTCTCCCTGCCAGGTAAAACTAATTCAGAGTGACTTCTTGTCATCCTCTTGATAGGATATAAAAATACACTTCATGCAGCAGTATCTGGATGGCACAGCCAAGTTCAGGACCACATTGTTCTAAGGACTACTTTTGCCAAACAAATAGGAAACGAGATGCTGCTCCCCACAGGGCTTTCCATATATATAGACAAAGTCAAAGGGGATGAGGCAGTATTATCTCAAGCTTACAGCTGGGGGACTCCAATCCAGAGGGATTATAGTAGCTTGCCCAAGGTCACACACAGGAGATCTGTGGCAGAGCTGGGAAATGAAACAAGAGCTTCCCAGGCACAGGTAAATATTCCAGGCATGGGATAATCCCTAAAATGGAATGTTTCGACCCCCATCTGTGCAGGTTTCCGAAAGCTTCCAGGCCTGCACAGAAACTGCAGGAACTGCATCATTTGGGTGTCAGCTACACACACACACACTGGGACTGGGACGTGGTTCTTTGTTAGTAGCACTGTGTCCTTTCTGAAAGAACCTACTCAAGGACAGAATGTTGGGTGTCTCACGCGACTCTCTGTCACGTGCTGTGTGTTCCTAGAAAACCTGCTTCTCGTGGCACTGTGTGTCCGCTGCGTGTGCTGCTGCTCTCTCGTGTGGGCCTGCTGGGAACTGCAGCGCTGGCACAGCCGAGGGGACAAATTTATCAGGAGCCCTGCATTCCAGCAAACCTCTCAGGGCAGCTGAGTTGCCTTTCTCATGTACTGTGTCACTGACTCCTCCGTGCTCATTTGCTACATGACACCAGCTACACGACAATGGAGAATCCAGGTCATAGTCTTGGCAATCCCGCTGCACATTTGCCAGGTCAAGGGAACATTAAGACAACTTTGTAGCAACAAAGTGTAGTTAAAGGTCGCCTGGTGCTCTCGGGTTTCTCTTCAGCTTGCCCGAAGGGCCAGTTCTACCTCACTGACCAAAGTTCTCCTCAGGTTGACTGTGACTGCTAAAGCCAAATCATCTTTTCTGGGCACATAACATTCCATGAACAGCAGTTTGGTACACCTGATAAAAGGGATATGCTATTGCAAGTTGTGACAGGCAGTAATTTAGGAGAACCTCCATAGGCAACCATGGAGAAATTCCACCTATTCCCCATTTAAAGGCTGGCCTGAATTTCATTTTAGCAATAGCTCCTGATGGTACCCTGTGATACCACGTCACCAGCTTCAAAGCTGGATGACTCACTGTCCATCACACCACTAGTGAAAGGGACTTCAGGGTAAATATGAATGAGGTTCAAGGTGTTTCACTTGGTCTACATCTCACTTCCCTCCTCCCACCACCCTCCCCTTCTTGTTTTGTTTTAACCAGAAGCCCTCCTTTTTAAAATACCTAGGCAGGTAATTATTTCCACTCATATGTGTTGCATTGGACAAGGTTTGTTTTAAGTAGACTTCCCTTTCCAGAATTGCAGAATGAATATCCTGAGTTGGAAGGGACCCACAAGGATCACTGAGTCCAACTCCTGGCCCTGCACAGGACGGCCCAACAATCCCACCATATGCCTGAGGGCGTTGTTCAAATGCTTCTTGAACTCTGGCAGGTTTGAGGCTGTGCCCACTGCCCTGGGGAGCCTGTTCAATGCCCAACCACCCTCTGGGGGAAGAACCTTTTCCTAATATCCAGCCCAAACCCCTGACCCACCTCCAGCTGTTCCCTTGGGTCCTGTCACTGGTCAGCAGAGAGAAGAGATCAGTCTCCTTGTGAGGAGGTAAAGGAAGTCCAGCTGGAGCTCTTCTGAATATTTTTCTCCAAACTTTTGCTCATTAAAAAAAAAAAAACAAACCAGAAAACATTTCTTCCCTACAACTTCACCCAGGATGGAATATTAGATCTTCTATACTGCATTTTGTCACTAAGTCTTCCAATTACTTACTGCTTTCCTCCTTTTGCAGAGGGGTAGAACAAGACAAAGTACATAGCTGAAACAACAAGCACAAAATATGCAAAAATGATGGAGAGAAAGGGAAAACTATAGCCTGAACAGTAGCATCATTCTGTCTTTTTCAGGAACAAAACTTACTCAACCTGTGCAGATCACCGCAAATACTGGAGATAAACATCAAACCTCCAGCTCCCACAGCCAAAAACCTGGTCTGGTGTAGCTGTATTTTACCTCTGTCAGCTTCTAGATAACTGAACAGAAGTGTGATGGTACCATGATGACACTCTTTCACTGCCAGAGACAGCAGAGATCCCTGCAGCCTTTCCACAGCCAGGGATTCAGATCTGAAAAGCCTCCAGAAATCAAACTTCAGTTTGCACATGGGACGAACGTCTGTCCTAGGAAGGAGTCGGTGCAGAGCAAATACACATTCACAGAGGAGAAACTCCAGGGCTGTCTGTATGACAAAGAGGTTTCCTGCCCGGGGGAGGCACAGACAGACCCACCAGAAGTGACACGAGGACACTGGCAGTGTCTAAGCTGATTAGAAAAGTGGTGAGGTTGCTCAGTTAAGTTTATTATGCCCACAGTTCTTTGTTGCACTGCCACATGCCAAAGAGGTTTTTTCCAATTCAACCCCTGGACAGTCACTAATGTTTAACATATCAATGCTGCTGACAGGGTTTGCTGACCTGACAGCACACGGAACAGGGAGCTCACTGCAAAGGATGGAAAAAAGTACACTGCATACCCACCTGGAAAAGTGGAACAGAATAGACCAGTTGAGACTGCCTCCTTCCAATATTTCTGGAGAAAGTTAATGATGAAGCAGTGGCTGACCTAGAAAATACTCATTAACACTAGCTACAATACCAAAGGTAGCAAATATATCATTTTCAATAAAGGCAGTAATGAGGACTGTTGCTCATTGTGCCCTACTTCAGACACGAGACATCTTAGTTGAAACAATCATTAAAAATTGGGATTATAAAGAAATACCACCTAGCTGACACAGATGTGACAGGCAGAAGAATTCAGTACAGCTTCTGAACTAAACGGACCATTAATCTGGTCTGGTTTTGCAATCATTAGTGGCCCAGTTACACTGAGCTAGTTAGTGCTCCAGCAGCCACATACAAATACACCACTTTGTTCTTTGAAGGCAAAGCAAAAGATCAGAACCATCAGCTGTAGCCCTGGTTCTGCTGAGCACGCTGGGAAACCTTAGGTACCACAAAACCCAGCCAGCTGACTTGCACAGGGGCAGAAAAGGGCACCTTTCAGGAGCAGAGGGCCCCCACAACTTACACGGCCCTGACAACATGAGTGCCATGTGCTAGGGTTCCAGTGGAGTTCATGACATTGTCTTATCACCAGTCAACAGTGTTAGCTCATTGCTCCCCACTTCTAATGAGATTAGGCTCCAGTTAGCTTAGGAAAATCCATTTGTTGGGATATCAGACTAAGGACTGCATTTGGATGGCTTAAATCACAAGTCTTGAGCTGTAGCAAGTTCCCTGCCTTGATTAACTCAAATGATCTCAAGCAATCTTTGCACCCCCTCAGGTCCTCAGCATGATTAACTACACCTGAATCAGGCCTGCAGTTCCTTTTTCAAAGCTTAATTTCTTTCTGCTCCCTGAAGGATCACGGCACCCTGCATTTGTTGAGTGAAGATTCTGAGCATTCAATTCCCTTCCCTGATCACCTCCAAGCAAACCTCTACCCCTTTGCTTTAAGTTAAGTTACACTTCTTGTGAGTTGCTGGCCAATTCTATCTGTTTAGGGTTCATATTAATCCTAGAAGCAGTTCCTCAGCTCAAAACAAGATGCTCTACTCTCTTGTAGTGCCTGGGCTTTATCTGATTAAGATTACAGCACGTGCACGCTTACGGCAGAGGGCCTGTCTGCCACAGAGGCCCCACACCCAACCAGCTGTGTATCCCACACAAAGTAAGCTGCCATTTAGGATTGTTCAGTGTCCTAATGCTCGACACACAGCCCTTTCTGAAGATGTCTGAGCTGCAGACACACCCAGCTTTACCCTGGCCCTGCTTTCAGGCCCAGTGTTCTCTGACAGAGTCCCAGCAGCTGTACCGTGAGACGTGCGCGAGACGAATGGTGCAACTCCAGCAAACCACGAACTGGAAAGACCCACAGTTTCAGAGGGGAATTTATTGTATGGGAGCATATCCAATATCTTTTTTTGTCAACCATTCATGAGAATAATAAAAAATAGAAGCTTTTTAAATGACAAAAAATGTAGTTACATATAATACAGATTTTCATCTTGCATTGAAGTAGAGCAGTAATAAAGCGCTCACTCGTGTTTTCACAGTTAGTTTGCGTTGCTTCTCTAGGTTAAAGCGCCAGCAAACCAAATCTTCCAGTCAGAACCCCTAGTTAGTTGTTTCACAGGATGGTCATGAGGGTGAACACTCTGCATTCTGATACCCTTTACAAGTAGAGCAGGCACACTCCATCCATGGCAGAACTACTAAAATTTTCAGAGGTACCAGCTATGCTTGAGGCATCCTTGCTGCAACTGCAAGACTTTTGTATCAGAACATGTTTTTAGGCCCCAGTCAGAAACTAGAACACTCAAAAATGTGCTTAAATCTCCTTTGGTTCAAAGGGCTCTCAGTTGATCCTTTGTGACCACCTTGTTCTGCCCTCACAAGCACCATGAAGCACTAACCAGTGCTTGATCACATGTGTAAAGTGCTTGCAGGACCACAAAGGATTTAACATTCTTCAGCACTCCATTTACTTGAGACCTAAAGGCATTCACTGCATGCATACATTTACGTATATACTACACACACTTACCCCCAACCTCCCCCCAGTATTATTGCAATAATTCTTTGCTGGTATAACAGCTTATATATACCAAGTTTCACTTATTTAGTTTTCTATAAACATAGAAAAAAACACCTGAAGAGAGCTAGAACAGCTTTCAATCAGTCACTATATTGGCATTGAAAGCTTTATTTTGAAAACTTTAAGCAGCAATACTGAATAAATAGACAGAATGATTGTTTTGTCATCTCCATACAACCGATGGCCTTCATCCAAAACATTAAAATACTGTAGCAAATAGAATAAACATGCACATTTCAATGTTCTAAAAAAAAAGAAAAAAAAAAAGAGGTGTAATATAAAAGTAACACTTTGACACTTATTTTAATACAGTACAGACCATTAGAGACTATTTTCTGAAAAAAATATCTGAATACAGTTTTGTTATTTACATGGATCATTAAGGCCCAATTCACTCAAGTTAATGCACATCAGGAATTTATATGCTTCAAGGTAACTCGCTAAAAATTACAGGATCAATTCTTTTTTTTTTTGATCATACTCATATGATCCCAGTTCACTAAAATAATGCAATACTTTTCACGCTAAAAACAAGGCAATTGCTGCCCCAAGAGGAGATTTTTATTTCACTAAAGGATCTTTTCCCTCTTACCTCACACACTTGCATATTGCTAATGCTAGCAGGGGTAGTTCTTTTCTTCAAGAACTTCCTCCCAACTTGCAAAGGTTCAAGAAAAGCAAGTAATCTCAAAGCTAACATACCATTTCCAGAAGCAATTCAGGCACTTGGGAACCTAAGTCCCACTAAAAGATCCTGGGAGGTGTGTTCCTAGCTGACTTTTCAGAGTGGGACTTGGGTTTCTCCTTGCTCGGGCATTCGGATTGTTCACCTTAGCCTTAAACTACTGGCTTTTCAAATGGTCACCCCCCCTTTTCCCCTAACAACATAGCATCTCCAGCAAAAATAACCTGTATCCTCATGGATGAGAGAGAAAACACAGTTAATTTCCACTAGTAATAAATTACAGGAGTTCTCCATATAAATTCCCCGTGCACTCGAAAATAGTGCTTTGTGTGTTCAACTATTTAACGCAAGCAAAAAAACCCATTTTTATCATGCTGCCCAGTAAATAATATGGCACTTGTTAAAATCAGTATGTGTTGCTTCCTTTCTGCTAATGCCCCGTAAGTAGGTTTGGAACATTTCTGAAAATGAATTTTTTCTACAGTTGTAAAGAAAGAGTGAGGTTCTGCAGTTGATCAGAAGCAAAATTCTAAATGCTGTAGTGTGAGGAATTTTTCTAACTGTTACACACTGCTCAATCCACATTTAATGCAAGGGCATGCCATTTCTTTTTGGTTTATTTACAGAGAGGGTGAAAATGCTACAGAACTTCAGCCTGGGTGAAATTCGAGAAGCAAGAGGAGTATGGTGGGGGCAGGGGAATTTGTCAAGTGTCTCACAAATGGCAGGTCTGGATACCAAAGCTTCTCCTTGACCACAAGAGTGGCTGAAGCTGTGAATGTTTTTCAGATCACCTTGACATGTGCCAAAGCCCTGACAGGGAGGGTTCACTCAGGGATGGTGCAGTGGCCACTCCTGAGCCAGCTCCAGGCTGGCCCCTCTGTCAAACAGCTGCTGCAGTCAGCAGGTGCTACTCTTTTAACTTAAATGGCAAATTCCTCCTTTGATTCTATTACAAAGCCGTAGTTAAAGCCCTCCAAAGCTGCTCTTACCATTCCCTTTAATCCTTTTCTTCCTCCCTCCATCCTAAAGAATAACTTGGCAGAGAAAGAGAGCAGTTGTTATGATGCAAGAGCCCAATTCAGCTCCAACTGACATCTGTGGGAGATGGACCGGTCACAAAGTATGACAGAAATATTAGCTGGGGTAAGTATGCTGATCTGCCTTAAAAATACTTCATCTCAGGACAAGACTGTTTCCCCCCACCCCCATGCAGCATAATTTGGGCCAGACTTTGCAAGGTGCTGAGTGCCTCAGTTCTCTAACATCAAGAGGTGCTGAAGATGCAAGATATCCACTGGAGAGGGCCATTTCACTTCTGTAAATTGAACCCAGAATGTAAGGCATATATGCTCAAGTACCTTGGACAGATATTGTCCCCAAACTATGTATATTTTACACTTTTTTTTAATATATAGATATATATATATGTACACACATTCTTTCTTTTTTGTTTAATACAAAGTTACGGGCACAGTAAACATGAGCACAGAACTGTGATAAACTAACAATAAAATCTGTGAGCACTGCAGAGATTCCTCAGGTAGGAACATATAATTTTCCAGTTTGCTCACAAGGGAAGATGGAAGATAAAAAAAAAAAAAAAACAAAAAACAAAAACCTGATGATAAGTTAAACACTAAAAATTCAGAGTCCATTTGGAAAGGTCCTTTATATATTCACAGCCTTATCTGTTGCTGTTAGTCTAAATACAGCAGCATTTTTAGAATATATGATGCCATTAATAAGTGGAAAGGGAAAAAGATGCAATAAACACTAAAGAATCCTTCATCTTCTACTATATCTTTTAAAACTTCCATTGTTGGGAAGCTCCTTTTTTTAAAAAGGAGACTTAAATTAACATTTATCTGCACATTAGTAAATCAACACGAGAGGATGCTAGGAATTAAGTATTTTTCTGTGGCAAAAAGCTTGGAGTTTCCTACTAGTGGTAAAATCCTGACCCTACTAAAGCCATCAGGAGCTCTGTCATTTTGCCACTAAGCCCAAGTGTTCAGCACTAAGTGAGAGCACGATGTCCGCCTCTCGTGCCAAGGGGATCTCCAAGGTGGGGATGGTGCTATGAGTTGCTGTTAGAACAGAAAATCCAAACACAACTAGGGAAGGCCCATCCCTTCTCTAACTCATCCATGAGGCCAGCCTCCAATGTTTGCAGTGTCCCACTGATGGCAGTCACTTTCTCCACAAACCTGGTGTCCACTTCAGCAATCTAACATCAAGGTCTATAAACAACAAATTACCTGGTATTGTCTTAATTTTCTGCTGGGAAACCACTCTGTTTAATCCTTGCTCAACTTTGATTGCATTAGAGCAACACCAAGATATAAAAATGTTCTCTTTTCACATGTTTTGCAAAAAATTACCACCAAATGTGTGAATTTCCTGCTTGTGAGCTTTACATTCTGCAAGTGACTGAGCAGCAACATGTCTTTCAGAGGGGCTAAACTCGAACGAAATCCTGGCCCCACTCACTTCAGTAAAAGCTCTGCTATTGACTTCAAGGGACTCTGCCAGGTTTCTTCCCTCCACAAAACTTGAGTGAATTCTGGAAGGCTGGAAGAGGATGCCCATTTGGTTTGTGTCTTTCTTCTCCTCCAACAGCAAGATTTACCTCAAAACAAGAACACTGTAATGGCTAGTGGAAAAAATAAAATACAAAATCACACACAGTGAAAAGCCTCCTACTCTCTTTTGGTAAGATATATGAAGACAACTTCTTACATTGTTCTTTTCTCAAAAGGCATATACAATGTGGCAAAATATTTCAAATATACATTCTATGTAATAAAATATCATCTAACTAGTGCATCCTCAATTATATGCTGGAAATATTTTTACCAAGCCAAGGTTTAAAATCCATAAATCTTTTGAACACTAGGTGCTTCATTCAAAGGCAGATTCAACAGCAAGTAAAACCCGCAAGCTCACTTTTCAAGCCTTAAAAGGTAGCAATGGATGGAACATGACACATTATGACCCACAACAGAAATGAACAAAGTTAGTGGTGAGAAACCACTGTAATGGTTCAGCACCCCACAGAACTCTGCATTGCAGGTTGCTGTACTTGATCAAATGGGGGTGTTTGCACACACAAATTAAAGTCACCTTGTCAGACTGACGCACAGCCATACGTGATTATTCACAAGTTAAAAATAAAAATATAAAAGGTCAACATTCACGGGTCCATTGATTAAAGGGAATAAATTAAACCTCAGGGAAGTTGCATACACGGTTTCCTTCACCCTCAGTCTTCCATTTATGCCTATACAAGCGACAATACTTTCCCAAACACTTCTGAAGTGGCAAAAACAATGAAGGTTTCTGCACTCTAGCTGTGTTGACAGCAAGGTCATCCTTGCCAATTAGGAATCGAGACAGCTCCTGTCTCTTTAGCATCAGTGCACAGGGTACGGCTCCGAGTGGTGTGTTGGAGGAAGAAGAAAAAAAAAAAAAAAACAAACACGGTGGCGTAACAAAAAACCCAAAATTAAACAAGAAAAAACTTCTTCCATTCATCATTGGCAGAATAAAATAAAGTGTATCTTGTCCAGGGTACCTTGATAGGTCCTCTCCAGAAGAGGTATGTACTGTCATACATAAATGCCCTCCGGGTTAAAACCAGACGACAGGGGATTCTGTAGGATCCGAAGGTTGCTGGGGAGTTGCCTTGAGGAGCCGGGGCGCTTCAGTGACCCAGACTGAAATGTTGGCTCTGAACAGGAAAGAAGGCAGTTAGAAAAGTCATCATCAGGGGGGACATCCATAAAACACCTCCCCTCTTCCTGCTTAGTGTGATAAGAAAAAAAAACTAACACCACACATAACAAACAATTGAAATGCCTGGGTAGGAAGGGATGAGATATAAGGTGTATATACGAGTATAATACTTCCTACTCATTTCAAAACAGGAATATCTACCAGAAATAGCTATCCATAACAACTACTCTCCTGTGAAAAACATGCATCCATTTATCTAGTAATGTGCAGGAAGGGATTGTACCTGTACATAACTCAGCTTCAGCTTCCTGCCCACTCAAAAGAGACAGTTCACACAAGTTCACACTTACATTTTAAGGCCTGGTTGTCTTTTGCTCTTTCCCCCCAGCCCCCCTTATGCTCCCAGTGCCTTTTGGTTGGAGTCTTCCAAAAGGAGAACAGAACCTGCTAAGGAGAATGACAAGGCAAACAGCCCCCTTGAAAGCATAGTATTGTCAAAGCACACAGCTGTGCTTGTGCCACAGCTCTGACACACATTCCATGTTTCTGTCCAGGAAAATGTGAATCCAGCTGTGGGCACGTGCAGGTTGCCCTGATCTCACTGGGTGCACAGTCAATTTGCACATGCCGTAACAGCCATCTGTGCAGGGCTTCTGGATGGCTGGCAGCCCAGCTGGATTAGCTCCTATTCCCGTGTGGCTGCTGTCTGGGATTTCTGGAGATCCAGACACATTCCTTTTCCTACTCTGACAACACCAGAAGGGGAAGAACCCAGATGAGCAGCAGTGTTAGAAGTGCAATGATGTTGTATGCCAGCTTTACATCCCCACAGCCACTCTTGAAAGCCACTAGCTTAATGGGCTGCTACTGGGACAAACACATGCCCAGGCACAGTGGGGGAGAAGTTATCCACACACTGCTCTTTATTTATAGCCTGCTGAATCCTTGGAACGAAAAGGAATATCCGACAATGTGCTTTGTTAGTGTTTTGCTGAGGCCTTCGCTAACAGAGTGCTCCCTTCACGGACCAGTGCTGGCATTAAGCAGCAGGTAAAGGCAGAGCCAACCCCTTCTCCCTCCCAGCCAAGGTATTCCCAGGGCTGCACCTCTCTCCAGCTCCACATGTGGGGCCTCCACCTCCACGGGGTCTGCCGGCAGCACCGTCACCTTCGTTCCCGTCTGCTGGATGAACTGCTGCAGGTTCACCTGTCGCAGCTCCTTTGTCAGCTGCTCCAGTTCTTGTTCCCTGTCCTGCCGGGAAAGAGAAAACATCTGCTGAGCATATAAAGCAGCATTTCAAGGCTCCACTTACAACTGGACAACTCCTTTTGATGAGAAAGCCTCCAATTTTTGAATTCAAATGCAAACTGAAGAACTTAAAGGTTTTCTAATCTCGTAATTTAAAAAGTGAGTCAGCACTCACTATGACTTACTAGAATCAGAGAATCGATTAGGTTGGAAAAGACCTCTGAGATCACTGAGTCCAACTCTAAGTACAGGTGACTACTGTTATTTTTTA
Organism: Corapipo altera; assembly: GCF_003945725.1. Taxonomy (NCBI): domain Eukaryota; kingdom Metazoa; phylum Chordata; class Aves; order Passeriformes; family Pipridae; genus Corapipo; species Corapipo altera. Next base: position 3,047,137 of record NW_020884938.1, on the reverse strand, counting down.
TATATTATACTTTTATATTGCTCCTAGGATGACTAGCAAATGTTACTCATATCACCTGAGAAAAATTTTGGTGCATCAGATGTAAGCAAATAAAGGTAACAGTGTGCCCTCTGAAACAATAATCAACTCAGCAGCAGTCTGGCACCAAATCTTAGTTCTGCCTGAAGTGTCCAGCATGGCTTGGACAGCTCTGATACTAAAAGGAGTGCAATTGCTTTCTCTTCTTGTTCTTTGCATTTTCTACTTAAATTTTTATGGACAGAACTCTCTCTCTGCAAGTGTTTTGTGCAATGAGGCCAAAGCCTGGCTGGTTCACCAGCCCTTCAAGGCACAGAAGATAATTTAGGATTTTCCTCAAGGCTTTGTACTTCTGGCATGATATGCAAAACTTACAGCTCTGAGAGGTTACAACAGTCTTAGACTTATTTATTCCCCTCCACACACAGGTTGAGCTTCATTAGCAGAGAGCTTCATCTGCTACTTTTTCTTTCCACAGCCAGGATGGAATTCCTGCTATCTGGCCACAGAGGGAATAAGCTACTCTGATGCCAGGTAGCACATCCATGGGCATTCCAATGCAGCAGGTACTGCTACACCTTTGTTTTGGCAAGAGACAGAGGGTGGGCTGACCTTCTTTTCCCTAATTATCTTGTGTCAGCGGAACGGGATGTGAACTCACAGGAGGACTGTGGAGGAACAGTTTTGTAGATCTGTCCTAGGAACAGATCATTCATTTGTTACAAGCTTTTGGAGAACTCGATGGAGAAACGGAAACAAAATTTTAAGACTATTCTACAGAAAAATTCTTTGCTTTATTTCAGGCCCATTAAACCCTATAACTGGGACACAGGAAATTCTCAACTGTCTTTACTTACTTACTACAGTGTTAATTGTGCAGCTCCATGTTTTATGAGATTGTAACAAAGTTGCCTGAAGGAAATTCAGGGTTTTTTATTTTTTTAAAAATTACTGAAATATGCAGGTTAGCAGAACTAACATAAATAACTTGTTCTTGACATTTCTCAGCTTTCACAGAAAGTAAGGTTGAAATGTCATGTATGTTTTAAGGTCTTAAATTTAGTATCTAATCATGAAACTTTACTGGGATCTTTTACCTGAAAAAGGGTGATTTTTTTTTTTTTGTTTGCTTTGGGGGGGGGGGGGTTGGGGGGTTTTTGCACTTAAAATCTTTTTTTACAAACCAGGAGACCAGAGTGCTGCATCTGACCCTCAACTGATCATAACCTCAAATGGCTGGAAAATTACATTACTCAGGTGGCTACAGGAAAGGGATGAAAGAGTTAGTCCAAATTACTAGAAAATTCTCACTAAAAAATGCCACCTTCCTGCTCTTATCACAGAAAATCTAGTGAATCAAAATTTTCTTTCCTTCCTTACTGAAAACTCTATAAAAGACACCCATGTTCAACTTTCCTGTTTCAAATCAGCAGTTCTGTGAATATTAATCATTAAATTTCACCTTGCAAGAAAATATTTCTCTATTTCCTCCTCCCTAAACTCCACAATACAGAGCTCAGTTTACTTCCTCCTGGACTTTAGATTTGTGCATCTTTAGGTTTAGAACAAGCTTGGAAGATCTGAATTTAACCAGCAAGTCAGCCAGGAAAAGGGGGATGCTGTTCTTTAAAACAAAAGCCCTGTAAGGTAACAGCTACTTTAGTTCTACATCCATCTATCCAGGTGCTGCTTTTGGACTGTTCTTTTTAATTCATCTCTTTTGGTGGCAGACAAACCTAGCAAGGATCAGAAGCTTAGCCTCAGGAAAGGCTATGATGGTGTAAATTACTGTTTTTCATATCAGATGGTTTCAATGAGCAAATTACACACAGGTGAAATGAAAACTGTCTGCCCTTCCAAAAAAAAAAAAATCTGAAATGCAATCTGAAAATGAAACACTTTCCTCCTTTTACCCCAAGTCACAGTGGAAACTTTCTCATGGGTTTGTTTTTTTTTTCATGGGCTCTAAATCTGCCTGAGAGAAATTTACCATGATCATGTCTTTGACTTTCCTTCAGCTATGGATAAACACACAGTCTTACCTGTAACTTCTTGGTCGCTTGGCCCAAAGACCTTTCTACAGCTTTAATGCCATTTTCCAACCTCAGACTCTGCTGGCCCTGAATATCAATTTCACCCTTCACCTTCTCGATCTTTTCCTTCACCTCTTCTTCATTCACTTGGGACTCTTGAACTTCCCGCTGCAGCTTCTCTGCTTCAAGGCCACTCTCCATGTTGTGGATCTGAGACACGTAGTCCTTGAGCTTGTTCTCGCACTCCAGGATCCTCTGCCTCATCTCCTGCAGCTGCTCCTTCAGCTGCTTCTCGTTCTCCTGCTCGATCTGCAGCTCGTTTTCCCAGAACTCTTCCTCCTCAATCTCCACTTCATTCCGTTTGATCTTCTGCTCCAGCTTGAGGATTTCTTCTTCCAGGCTGGCGTTGTACTTCTGCTCCCAGTAGCGGATCTCGGCTTCGTTGGACTCCAGCTGCTTCTCGATGCACTGCAGCTTCTCCGTCTGGAGGTGGATCAGCTTCTTCAACTCATCTGCCGTCGTTTTACAGTTGTTGAGCACCTTTTGCTTGAACTCGGACTCCTTGCTCTTCCCGAAGATGTCCATTAACCCCTTAGCGCCCCCAGTGAAGGTGAGGGATTTCCTCTTGGGCTCCCTCCTCTTCATTGACTTGTCCCCGGGCGGCCTCAGCTTGGCCAGGGGCGGCAAGCTCTGCCGGTACAGCGTCCTCTCGGGGATGCGCGCCACGCTGTCCGACGTGGGCCGCTCGCTCAGGGAGGGCCCGGTGCGCCGCAGGATCAGCTGCACGTCGCTGGCGTACTGTCCCCACTTGTTGAGGGACACGATGGGGTTCTCGTGCGGCGCCAGGTGCCGCTCCGTGTCCCGCCACTTCTCGATCAGCGTGTACCGCCCGGTGCGCCCTGCGGGGAGAGCGCAGCGTCAGCGCGGCCGCGGGAGGGCGCTGCGGGGACACCGCGGGGACACCGCGGCACGGGACCGTCCGTGTCCCGCACCCCGCACAGCCCCGGGGGTGTCCATCCATCCCTCATCCCCCCGCACAGCCCCGGGGGTGTCCGTCCATCCC